>NC_067137.1:55399113-55699113 GCF_903995435.1 Acomys russatus | reverse complement strand
TACAGGTTTTTCAGTTTTAGGAGGTCCCATTTATCAATTATTCTTCTTAGTGCCTGTGCTACTGGTGCTCTGTTCAGAAATTCCTTGCCAACTTGTTCAAGGCTATTTCCACATTTGCTCCTCTATCTTGTTCATGTTATCTAACTGTATGCTGAGGTCTTTTATACATTTGGAATTGAGTTTCGTGCAGGATGATAAATGTGGAACTATTTTGATTCTTCTACACACAGACATCCAGTTTAACCAGCATAACTTGTCGAAGATGCTGTTTTTTCTAGTATAATTCTGCCTTATGCACCAAAGAACAGAAGCCTATAGATGTGTGGACTTATGTATGTGTCTTTAATTTAATGTATTGATTCATGTCTGTGGTTTTATGACAATATCATGCTTGTTAATGTAGCTATGCAGTAATATTTGAGATTAGGGATGTTAAAGCTTCCAGCTGTTCTTTTATTATTCAGAATTCTTTTAGCTAGTCTATGATTTTCATAAAAAGTTGGAAATTGTTTTATCAAGTTCTGTGAAGAATTATGTTGTACTTCTTGTGAGGATTGCAATGACTCTCCAGATTGCTTTTGATAAGGTGGCCCTTTTTTACTATATTAATCCTTATTATCTGTGAGTATAGCAGGTCCACCTTCTGATAAGTTCTTCAGTTTTTTTCTTCTGTATATAAAGGGTTAATTATGTTTTCACTTGCTTGGATAGAAGTACCAAAAAATATTTTTGAAGCTATTGTGAAAGTTATTTTTCTCTGTGCTCACCCCCACAGTCCTTTTGCCATTTGCTTATATGAAGACTACCAATTTTTGTGTGTCTGTGTCAATTTTGCATCTTGCTGCTTTGCTGAAAGTGGTTGGCAGCTCTTGGAGTTTTCTGATGTTTGGGGCATAATTTATGTGCACAACCATATCACCTACAAGTAAATATAATTAGACTTCTCTTTCCTATTTGTATCCTCTCAATATCTTTCATTTGTCTTACTGCTCTAGCTAAGGCTTAAGAACTATACTGAGTAGGTTTGGAGGCAGTGGACATTCGTTTCTTCTTTATTGGAGTGTAAATTCTTTTACACTTTCTCTGTTTAGGTTGATGTTGGCTGTGGATATGCTGTAAATCACCATATTTTTAAAAGATACATCCCTGCTGTCCCAATCTCTCCAAGACTTTCATCATGAAGCAGTATTTGATTTTGTCAAAGACCTTTTCTGGTCCCAAAAATATGATAGTGTTGTTTTGCCTTACAGTATATTTACATCGGCAATTACATTTATCAGTTTACATGAGTTTAATCATCCTTAAATCTCTGGGATAAAGTTTATTTGATTATACTGAATTATCTTTATGATATATTCTTTATTTGGCTTTCATGAATTTTATTGGAAATTTTTGCTTTTGTATTCACGGGGAAATTGGTCTGTAACTTTTTTCCTTCTTAAATCTTAGCATGATTTAGGTATCAGGGTAATTGTGGACTTTTAAAAAGAATTGACCACGTCCCCTGGATGGGGAGACCTGGTGGCATTCAGAGGAAGGATATCAGGCTACCAAGAAGAGACTTGATGCCCTATGAGCATATACAGGGGGAGGAAGTCCCCCTCAGTCACAGTCATAGGGGAGGGAAGTAATGGGAAAATGGAAGTGAGGGAGGAATGGGAGGATACAAGGGATGGGATAACCATTGAGATGTAATAAGAATAAATTAATAAAATAAAATTTAAAAAAAGAATTAAGCATCTGGGTGCAGTGGCACACACCTGTAATCCAAGATTTTAGTGAGTCAGAGAAAGGAAGATCTCTTCGAGTTCAAGGCTAGCTTGGTTTACAAGGCAAGTCAAGGACAGCCAAGGCTACACAAGAGAAACTTTGTCTTAAAAAACAAAGAAACAAACAAACAAAATAATTAAGAAATGTTCCCTGTTTTTATTTTGCAGAGTAATTTAAGAAGTATTTGCATTAACTTTTCTTTGAATCTCTACTAGCTCTCTATGCTGAATCCTTCTGTCCCTGTACTTTTTGGTTGATAGAATTATTACTTCTATTTCATTAGAAGTTATGGTTTTGTTTAAATTGCTATTTGGGCTTGTCTTTACTTAGGTGTGTCATATATCAAGAAATGTCTCCATTTCTTTAGGTCTCACGATTTGGTTGAGTACAGGTTTTTAAACTATGTTCTCCTGATAATCTAAATTTTCTCAGTATCTATTTTTACATCCCCATTTTCATCTCTAATTTTCTTAATTTGTATCTTCTCTTTTTTAAATTAAAGCTAAGTGCTTATCAATTTTATTTATTCTCTCAAAAAACTAGCTCATTTCATTGATTATTTATATGAACATTTTTGTTTCTATTTCACTGATGTCTACCACGAGTTTGATTATTTCTTGCCATCTACTACCTTTGAGTGGTCATTCCTATTTTTGCTCTAGGAAAGTGGTTTTCAATATTCTTAATGCTGCAACACTATAATACAGTTCCTCATGTGGTGGTGACGCCTAACCATAAAATTATTTTTATTGTTACTTCATAACTGTAATTTCACCACTGTTATGGGTTGTAATGTAAATTTTTGATGTGCAGGATACAGGATACATGACCCCTGTGAAAGGTATGTTCAGCCTCAAACGACTTGAGGCCATTAATGTTGAGAGTTATCTATGATCATTGGTTATTGATGCCTTTTGTTTTGTTTTGTTGTTACAGTGTGGACTATCCCTCTCTCCCATTTCACTTTGTTGTTGTCTGAGATTATTTTCTCCTTAGGTATTCTTTGGTGTGGTTATCCTCTTCTAATTCAAATTGTCATGATAAGCCTTCTATAGACATGGATTTGTAGATAGACACTGATTAAATTTGTTTTCTATCATGGGACACTTTTCTTTCTTCATCTAATGTTATTGATACTTTTGCTCATTACAGTAATAGGGCCTGGCATCTGTGATCTCATAGAGTTTGTGGAAAACCAATCCCGGCTCTTCAGTATTGTATTATTGCACTTGTGTTTAGGCATCTGGGGTTGGAATAACTGTGATTCTAAGTGTTTATACCTGGTCTTGTCTTTGTTGGATAAGTATTACACATCTTTGTTTCTGTTGCGCTAACTGGATTTTACAAAAATGGAAAGACTGGTTTGCCTTGTAGAGAATGTTTGCAGGTTTATGGGTGGCAGGAAGGAAGAAAGGTAGGCTAGGAGAACAGGCTGAGAGAATTCAGAAAGAGCTAAGATTAACAGTGCTCAGATCTAGACGTAGGAGCCACAGGGAGTAGGGGGTGTGATGGTACGAGCGGATCCCACAAGTCAGTTGAAGGAAGAAAAATAACTATCTGTAGAGATAGTCATGAAAGAGCAGTGGGCACCCTGGGTCCTACGCAAGTGTTGGGGTGTCCAGTGAACTGAGTTGAGGTATGAGGTGAGTTAAGAAGAGGGAGAATGGAGAGATCTTAACAGAGGACAAGAAGGTTGTGAGATTCACATCCCCAAGTCCCTGTCAAGTTTGGCCATTATGTATCTCAGGAAGAAATCAGTTTTAAAAATTAGCAGATGACACTGAGGAAAGGGGATAGATAAGAATGAGAACCAGGAAGGTTCTAATTAGTAAGAAATCATAGCTGGCCATAGAATTCCTGAGGAGTAGAGATGGCATCTAGTTGTTGGTGACTAACACAAGTGGGTGGAGGTTTAAAATGTCTAATATCCACAAGGCTTAAGAAAAGGCGGTATAATGAGAGATTGGAAATCAAACAGAAAATATATAGTAGAGAAATGTAAGAGAAAGATTTAAAGTTTCTTGAGGTCTTCACCATAGTAAATGTTTTAGTTATTGTTGTTGATGCTGTTTTGTGCCCCCATGCCAAAAGGAAGGGATGTAGAAGCTTAGTTAGGTGTAGTAATGATCGAGACACACCAACTGTTTCCCACTATAGATTGACTTCATGCAGCCTTGTTTATGCTTCCAGACATTTGACCTATGTTTTCTTGAAGCATTTACTTTCCAATACTTGCAATTATAAGTTCTTTTCTTGTCCCTCTGATACACAAGAACTTTTACAATAAAGCTATGTGATTCAGGATGACCTGTCTCTGGGAACTACAGGCCTTCCTTTTAAATATAAGCAAAGAAGATATAAGAAGTTGAACTTAGACAAAACCTCATTTCAGGATGTGAGAATGGCTCCTGCTATAAAGATGTGATAATGTTGACTTTTCCTTTAGACAAAGGCATTAGCAAACACAGGTGACCTCAGACTTTCCACTTCTGTTCTGAAAAACTATATAGAACATTGGACTGAGTACAGGCTAAACTTGGCATCTTGCCCCTACTTCAGTCTCACTGAATGATGTGGCCTTTTGCTTTAATGCCCACTTGCTATAGTTAGACAGAAGAGATGCTATTATAAGAAACTACAATAGAAGGACTGAACCTAAACTGAGAAAGGGATCTGGAAGTTTACAGGAAGTTTCATCTGAGATGTAAAGGGTACAGTAATAAATTACAAGTCAATGTGGGGGTCCTAAGAAAAAAAGGTGATGCCTGTACAATCCTAAGGTAAAATGAGAGTCTTCATGGAGCCAGAGTAAGAAGATGCTATGTCACCTGAAGTGGGCCAATCAAATATGGAACACTCTACACAAAATCTAAGATAATGCTAAATATATAGGTTTACTTCAAATAAAATAAAGCCTTCAAAGGTGTTTGGGAAAGTGAACGGTGAGCATTGATATGGGTCACTTGATATATTTGATAGTTAAATACTTTAGATGTCGTGTGATAACTGGATAAAAATAAGTGTGAAGATTCAGTATAGAAAAGCCAGTAGTGCAATAGAGCAAAGAACATAGCAGCTTGATATGGATAGCAGTAGAGATAAAGAGACATGAGGAGAAATGGAATTGATGAGCCCAAATGGAAAAGTTTGAATGAATGATATGAAAGGAATGTGAGTGTAGCAAGAGACACTTCTAGGACTTGCAATGAACATTAGAAAAGCTGCTACACTGTGAGGAGAGTTCTGCAGGGTCTGAGCAGAAGGAGGCAAGGCTGAAGTAAGGTATCCTTATAGAAAGAAAGAATTTATTGTCAGAAGAAGGCACCTAAACAAGTGAGAGGAAGTAAGTGTGCTGGGGCATACCTATAATATCAGTCCTTAATAGGAAAAAAAAAGTATCAGAAGTCAAAGTTATTCTTAGCTGCATGGGGGACTTAAGACCACTCAGCTTTACCTGAGACTGACTCTCTGCAAAAAAGCAATGCCTTAGCAGTAAGTGGCCATTTTCACGAAATCATTCAAAGACTGATAGTAGGTATGGGACAAAACAGAGCACAAATAACTCCAAATACGTACACTGCAAACAGTACCTTAGTCATGTCATTCATGACTGCGTGCATTGATTCATTAATAACAAAAGTCACAACTATTGAGCATCAGCTGTCAGGAAGATTAACTTTATATGTGAGAATCATGTGATACTATTGCCTGAAGATACTATCTATGTATCTATCTATCTATCTATCTATCTATCTATCTATCTATCCTTCTATGTTAGAAAGTGTGACTTTATCCCAGATACATAAGCCTACTCTGCATGCTAACAACTTCCTAAGGCCACTGCAGATGAAAGGCTGAGATTAGTCAACACTCAGAGGGTTTAATCTCTTCCAAATGTATAGAAAATCCTTCCCATTGGCCAGCTCCACAAAATGTTCATGTGCATTTTAGGTGTAATTTCTTAAATGGAATGCTAGCTTAATTGAGAAATAAAACTGTGATGTCTCTGTAAATGTCCTCAAGGAAGTATTTTTGGACCATTCCATACTTGAATTATTTTCTTAAAGCGTGGAGAATAGTCTACTTCTTCTATGAATATCATTTAGCATTATTTGAATTAACATTCACCCTTTTGGATCTTATAGCTTCTAGCATTTAACTACCTTGCTGATTGGCTAATTCATCTTCCAGTACTGTTCCTGGCTTGCAGACTTGACAGACTATTACCTTTCTTGTAAATGGATTACTTGATGTTTTAAAGTCAGATGTGATTTGACAGAACATGACCTATAACTAAGTAAACAATATAAAAGCCATATGCCAACCCATTTTGCTAGCCTATTGATTTTCAGTTAGTGCCTGGTGACATGTAAAAGGAATTTTAAAAGTAGCTGCTTTTACCCTAGTGAAGCTTGGTTTGGTGCAGAAAACCTAGAATTTTATAGGGCAGACCCTGGGTTGGCTCACTTATCATTTCCTTATATGCCTCTCTACATTAATCCAGCTGTTCACACTGCACTTTTATTGTTGGTTTTCACATAATGTTTGTAAAATGCCTATAATAAACTAGAAGAAAGGAGTTTTCACTAAGCAGATGAGAATCAATAATAAAGCTAGAGCTGACTATTGCATTGGTATTTTCAGAAACAGTAGTTTCTGCAAGAGCATCTAAGAACCCAGGACCCAAGTCTGTATCATAACAGTGACTAATTCACTTTTACATGATGAGTGAAACAAAGTGCAACACTAGAGGTTCATTTCTCCAAAGACTTCAGAAACTCTCATCTGCCTGCCTCTAATTAAAATCTGAGGCAAGGTCTTGAGAAGGAGCCTAGGCTGATCCCTAATCAAGATCCTCCTGTCTCAGTCTCAAAACGCCTGGCATTATAGGACAGTGCCACCGTGCATTGCATTGAAGCACACTTGTTACCTATATCATCCCCACCCATATGGAGATATGTCTTAGTTTTTTAAACACATATGCACTAATGAAGGTTAGAGAGAAATCATGTATTAAATCAATCATGGCAAAATTTTTAATTAGTGCCTGAGTATAGTATGAATGATTAAAGTTTTAGTTAAACCCAGCTTAAAAAATGTTTTAACTCTACATTCTTTCCACCTCCTATTCCATTATGTTCCCTGAGCCTTAAAGTGGGGATGATAAGTTGTTCTACAGGGGAAGAGACCTGAACAGTCATCAGCCTCAACACCTAAACAGCCATTAATTTCTGCAATCACTGTGGCCCATTTCAAAGAGAAGCTTCTCTGATAAAGACAGAGAGCAGCCTTTGTCTATGGTATAAATATAAACATAAAAAACGTAGTTTAAGATCATCTCAGTTTAGTTAATAAACAATAGTCCCTTGTAGGGCATAAGCCTTCCTCTCACACACAGGTTTTTTGACTGGGATTACAGTGCCAGGCATGGATTCCCTCCTTTTGGGTGGGCCTCAAATGAAATCAGAGGTAGTTAATTATTCCCATAATAGTTACTCCATTATTTGTCAGGGGGCACATCTTTTCTGGCAGGTTGATCTAGTTCATAAGGCTTCTGCCTGGGTAAGACTGTTGTGTTTTCTCCCTCTGCAGGCACATCGCTAGTACAGTGAAAATTGGGTAATAGGGAAGAAGCTTGCAGCTCCAGCTGCACTTTTCTCTATTTTGCAGGCGTGGTATGTGGAGTCTTCAGCAAGAGGGTCTCATCAACTAGCTTTAGTAGGTAACCAAACAAAACAAAAACAAAAACAAAAACGGCAAGGCTTTATGTTCTCACAGGGAGCCTCTGTGGTCTGCCTCTCTGAAACTCAGGTTATGAGGTATCCCACACATGGTATTCGGATTTTCTTTGAATACCCACAGCACCAGTGCTATGCAACTATGCGAGATGCCTCCCCTTTCCAAGTTTTTGCTTAATGTGTGCTTTTGTTATAGGCTTACAAAGTAATGCATTCCAAATGTCTTTTTTCTAAACTTTTACTTTTGCTACTGTCCATTGGCTGTTATCTAGTCATGTCCCACGTCATCTCTGCTTATACCTTTTCATTCCCTACAATGTGGCCCTTCTTTATTTCCAAGGGAGGAGAAAGAATCTCAGATCTGAAGATAGGAAGAGGGGTGTGAAATGCCATAATCTCATCTTCTGAGCCTGTCAGAGTAGCTATGATTGCCTGCACTGGACCTGTATAAGATTACACCTGACAGTTGTCAGTCAAGGGGCCTTATTCTTCCTTGTAGCTCAATATGAGGAGAGTTAGTCACTTTTGTTGTTGTTATTGTTGTTTTGTTTTGTGTTTTTTGTTTTGTTTTGGTTTTTCTTTTCCTCCACCCTCTAATAAAGCCACTGTATTTCAGTGGATAGTTTCAAAACCATAGTCACATACAAAGACCTGGTCAAATCCAGATTATTAGAAACCAAAGAAAGAAATAAAGGGGTGACAGGTATTTGTAGGAGGAAGGGTATTGGTGGTGAGTATGGATCAATAAAAGTTTGTGAGTTTTGGTAGTAATCAGAATGCATTATATGCATATACAAAGTTGCTAAAGAACAAATTTTTAAAAACTTATTTTTCACATATTTTGAGCCAAATAAACCAAGGCAACATCTGAGAAGGTGTCAGTGTCATAAAGGATGTGTTGGGTTTGACATTGGAAGGTAAGAGAAACCATCTAACTGCTGTTTCTCTCTTCAGTAGCTAAGGAAGTCATTTCCAACCTCTCAAAGGGACAGCTGCTAGAGCTTTAAAGTGGCCTGTATAATGCATCATGTGGAATATAACCTATGTTCAATGCCACTGGTAAGCATAGTAAAACATTGCCCATGACAATCTTATTAAAACACCTGAAATGCTTTTTAAAAGGGCAAAGAACTCTGTCCACACACAGGGTGAAGAAACTGCTTTTCACACAGCTAAGTCTCCTTGCCTCGTCTGTGGCAAATTTTCAGCGTCTTATGTTCTCAGAAAATATATTTTGTCTTTTCATTTAGTGCAGCCATGACTCCTAGTTACCTCTGCTCCTCTCCTTGTCAATTAAAATAACTTGCAATGTGTTGTAGAAGATTTTATTGTACCCACTATTTAGAAAATTATAGTCGTTATGTGAATACTGTTTAAACATATGAATTTTGTTCACATATAAGGAATCTAAAGTGAAAATCATAATCCACCTAACTTATATCATTCAAACTCAGATCCAGAGATTGAAATTGTCTTCCTTGCAGATAATTTTTTAAGCCACTTCTTCTTAGAGAAACCTTTTTTTTTTTTTTTTTTTTTTTTTTTTTTTTTTTTTTACTGAAGAAACACTTTTTTGTTGTTTGTTTGTTTGTTTGTTTGTTTGTTTTTCAAGATAGGGTGGCTGTCCTGGATTCAGTTTTAGACCAGGTTGGCCTCAAACTCACATCGGTCCACCTGCTTCTGCCTCCCAGGAAACACATCTTTTTAAACTGTGTCTTTATTTCCTTTTTCTTTAGGAGAAGCTCCCCAAAATAAACATCTTGGGTCAGGCGGCTGCATACTATTAGGAATTTCTATACCACATTTTGGATGCCAGCTTTAGAAACTATGAGCACACCTTTTTCTGTGCTTAACAGTGGGTATCATCATAGATAATTCTTATAAATTAAGTAACATATTAATCTTTCCATTTAGCCTTCCATTAGTTGTAGATGCCACAAGTTATATAAAAAAATGGAACTGAGGGTCTATTCTAGAGTGCCCAGAAGCATTATCTCTCTCAGAAATAGAAACCTGATATTAAGAGTTCCTCTGTACATTCCATGCTCTCAGGCATGTCTGTTTCTAGTAAAGCCTGCTCACTACCCAGTTCCTTCTGCCTCACCATGATCCCAGGACTGGAATCGCTGCACAAAAGGAAGTTCCATGTACTTGAAAAACTTGAATAAAAATAATTAAGAAAACATAACTAGTTAGTTTTTATTGTCAACTTGACACAACCAGCAGTCACCTGGAAAAAAAGAATCTCAACTGAAGTATTGTATGGATCTGATTGGCTTATGAAACGTTCTGTGACGAATTATCTTGATCATTAATTGATGTGTGAGGGCCCAGACCATTGTGGGTAGCATCACTCTAGGAAGGTAGTTCTGGATTACCTATGAAAGATAACTTAACAAAAGCTGGAGGGGATCTTCGAATTCCTCCATGGTTTCTACTTGAGTTTCTGCCTTAACTTCCTTATTGAAGTGCTATAATCTGTAAACCAAATAATCCTTTTCTCCCAGTGTTGTTTTTTCTTTCATGGTGTTTATCACAACAACAGGTATAGATATAAAACTACAACATAAATTTATGTAGCCAGTGTGCTATGGGACATTTAAGGTTTAGGACACTTAACACACAATTTAGTTTATCAGATAATTTGTACACAATCTTGATAGCTGGCTTAGTACTATGGCGGTCTCAATTTGCATCCATTTTTCTGTGAATGATAACTTCATTTCTTTCCATAGCTGATAAAATTCGATTTTGTATATTTAATAGATTTCTTTATCAACCAATATCAATTATACATATTTAATATAAAAATATAAATGATATTACCTAGGGGAGCAGAGATGACAATTGGGACACAGGGAAAGAGAAACAAAAGAAACGTTTAAAGTGTTATGCTTATCTTTCTATATATACTTGTGTGAAATTTTCAACCAGTAAATTTTTAAAAATGTACCTTTCTAAGGCATTATCAAGCATAAATATTACTTTACCTGATGGATGCCAATGTAAGAACAGCAGTGACCCAGACAATTGGTGTTCATAACTCTGTGGAATAGCTAAACCTACAATCTGTTTATTAAATCCTGTTTGATTTGACAGTCAAGTAGGTTCTTGAGTTATGAATGTAATAAAATGTAAGTGCATTAATTTTAATTTAACACTTTATATTTTGATAATTCTGAAGGAAGCCATGTAACATTGATTTTATACTATAAACATGGAAAAACAGTAAGAACATAAATAGCAAATACAGCTCTCTATGGGCCCTCTTAAATACTTTGTAGGAAAACCTCCAATCAACTTCAAATATCTTATCAATGTATACCACTACACAGGACGCATAAGCTAAGCGGAAAGAAATAGGTCTCTAGTTTAAAGATTCCTTACATGACCTTTTTAAAGACAGCCAATTATGAAAGTTTCATTTACAACACACACACACACATGCACACACACACTACAATACTTGACAGTTTTAAAACACATTTAGTTTTCTTTTTTCCCTAGTTCTTTAACTGACAATATATTCTTTTCTCACACAATATATCATATAGTTCCCCTCCCTCTACTCCTTCCAATTCTTCCCCTTTGGATCTACTCCTTTTCTGCCTTTCATCACATAAAAAGAGGCTTAAGAGGTAACAACTAAATATGAAAAATAAAATATAATAAGACAAAGCAAAAGCTTTCATATCAAAGATCAACATGGCAACTCAGCAGGAGGAAAAGAGTCCCAAAAGCAAGCAAAAGGGTCAGCCACCCAAACATTCTCATAGTCAGGAGACCCAGAAAAATAAGATACTAGCAAAGCCGGGCGTGGTGGCACACACCTTTAATCCCAGCACTAGGGAGGCAGAGGCAGGCGGATCGCTGTGAGTTCAAGGCCAGCCTGGTCTACAGAGTGAGTCCAGAACAGCCAAGGCTACACAGAGAAACCCTGTCTCAAAAACTCAAAAAAAAAAAAAAAAAAAAAGATACTAGCTAACATATATGCATAGGACCTGATGTAGACACTTGTAGGCCCTGTGCTTGCTATTATGGTCTCTGTGAGCTCGTATGTGCTATATTTAGTTGATCCAGAGCACCATGTTCCTCTGGTGTCCTCCAACCCTTCTGAATATTACAATCTCTGAATTTCCTCTTCTGCATGATTCCCTGAGGTCCAAGGTGAGGGATTTGATGGATACCTCCACTTTAGACTTGCTCTTTCCACATAATGTCTCGCTGTGGGTCTTTTCACATGTTTTCATCTGCTACTGGAAAAAATCCTGTCTGATAATGACTGGATAAGGCACTGTTCTATGATTATAGCACATTATCATTAGGAATCATTTTATTGATTATTTTTCACAAGTTGTGTTTAGTTTTACCCTAGGCCCCTGGGATATCTAATCTCTGGTTTTTGTTTATTAAAGCAGTGTCATATATGGGTTGCTTTTCATGGGATGAGTCTTATGTAAACTCAAACATTGGTTGACTACTCTCCTAAGTTCTGTGTCACCGTTTTCCTGGCATATTTTATAGGTAGGAAAAATAGAGATCAAAAGTTTTGTGGCTGGTTTGGGTTCTTTTTCAGTAACCTGAGAGTACCCTGCCCCACCAACGTGGCTAGACACCAGCTTGACTTCTCCATGTCCAACGAGTTCTGTGGATGTTGTCCTTGGCAATGCCCCACTATATCAGTTTTAGCCCCAAAGCCTCCACTTACCAGGAAACTGGGACAGAGGGGAAGGCATCCTATTGGGACTCTAAATGAGAGACGCATGGGAGAACAGCAAAATAAAAGGATCCAGAGGGTCCTAGAAATCTACAAGTAGAACAATATGATAGGCAGATTTGGGCCCAGGGGTCCCGCTCAAACTAAGGCACCAGCCAAGGACAATACAGGAGGTAAACTTTAAACCCCTTCCCAGATCTAGCCAATGGTCAGAATATTCTCCACAGTTGAGTGGAGAGTGTGATACGACTTTCTCACATACTCTGGTGCCTCACATTTGACCATGTCCCCTGGAGGGGGAGACCTGGTGGCACTCAGAGGAAGGACAGCAAGTAGCCAAGAAGAGACTTGATACCCTATGAGAATATATAGGGGGACGTAATCCCCCTCAGGAACAGTCATAGGGGAGGGGAATAATGGGAAAATGGGGGGGGGAGGAATGGGAGGATACAAGGGATGGGATAAACATTGAGATGTAACAAGAATAAATTAATAAAAAAAAAAAAAAAAAAAGAGAGCAGCCCTTTCTCTTAGCACTAACTGAAGATGTTGAATGCAACCCTGTCTCCTGACTAGAATCCTTGCTTGGCTACAAGAGATTGCCAATTGAGAGTACATATCAACCATTATTAGGTGGCCTCATTAGGATTACCTTCATATACGTCAGGGAGTTTTCACTGCATAAGGTTTCCACATCCCCCAAATGCTCCCGAATTTTAGCTGCCTCACCCCTCATTCTCTCTTTCCATCCCTTCTATTCTCATCCCCTCTGTTCCTGTCCCTACCCAACCATAGTCCAAAATATAATCTATTCATAAATTTCACACTGATTGTCACATTCCATTTCTTTTCAGTGGATTAAATGCATTGGTAATGCACTCCTAATCACACATATTGCATCTGTGTCACATTAAAGAAGGAAACAAAAGCACATCTCCTTGGAGTCTAACCAAGAGCATGCCCAGTCTGAATTGTGTACTTCATGTTCCTTTCCTCCTATGTCTTCCTTCCTTTGTCTGTTCCATGAGTCTGAATCAATGCCTGCCTGAAGTATATCTTATGCGTCTGTCTCTGTGTTTGTTCCTGTGACTCTATCTCTAACAAAGGAATTCGACATATTGAACAGCACAGAACTACATGAAGAAGGAATGAAATTCTTTACAGCAATCTTTAAACAAAGTTAACAAGGATTTAAGTCAGTGACTTTAACTGGTCCCAACAGACGCACAAAAGCAAACAGTACTACAAATATCTTCACCAACCAGTATCTATAAATGCTGCATTCTACCTTTATGGCAGATTTTAGAAGGTTGCTTTCATGCTTTGTATTTGCTGCCCTCAGCAAATGATATGCATGCGTTGATCTGACTTGGGGGCATGGAAGAGTACATAGTTTAAGTTTACAGCTATGTATTAATTTAAGTTGTAAAAGTTGATCACATAGGAAATTCAAGGCAAGTAACATTGATTGTTCCACTGTTCTCTTAGCAGATTAAACAAGCTGAATAAAGATAGCAAGCAGTCAACATCTCTAGGCATGTTATTAAATCTAGCTCTCAGTCAAATAAAAGTTTCAATCTCAAAATGTAAGAGATACTTTTAAAAACTTACATTGCCACATTTCTTGAGCTTTATCCCTCATAAGGCTACTCAGAGAATTGTTTTGGCCTCTCCTAACCTGCCCTGCTGTCTTTGTCTCTTTAACTTGTATGTTCCATGATATAATATTCCTTTGTGCTGTGATCTCTTACTGGTACCATAATAGCATGCTATGAGACACCACCATAAAACTTCAGCCCTGGTTATGAATGGTGTCTGCTTCTAAACTCTACCCCTGTCTGTAGGAAATAATGCAAAGGGTAAAATTCCACACCTCTCAAATGCATCAAAGAGATTGATATTTATCTCACCTAACCATCTAGATAAATTAATTCAATGTAGAAGCAGATATTTTTAAAACTGTTTGAGTAACATTATAGAGGATATTTTTATTTATGCTGATTGTTGTTTTGTTTTGGTTTGTTTTGGGTTTGTTTTGAGTGTATCTCTGCCTGACCCGGAACTCTCTCTGAAGCTTAGTTTGGCCTCAGACTCTGCGATCTGCCTGACTCTACATCTCAGGTACCAGATTCCTGGGACTTTATGAAAGTTTGCGAATCTGTGGAAGTTAATTTATGCTAGAAACTGCCACTTATTGTTGTGGGAGTGATTTTCTATGGGAAATGTTTGTTTTGTAACTTAACAACACTAGTTTCAAAATTTGTACTAATTATTCTTGTACCTATTGCTTATAGGCTTTTTCTATTTGTGAATATTTTAAGAAGTAAGATATGGAGGGAAGTGAGGCAGGATGTCTTGTTTTCTTTCAAATTTAAGTCATTTATTATCTTAACATTCCAATTAACTTTTTAAATAAAATAGCAGAATATTTTGCACAGGAGATAAGTGTCTACCTCATAATATGGTCTTGAATTACATTTTTAAATAGAGCTTATAAAAGTGTAAAAGTACCCAAAACCAAAACAAATAATCTGACTAAATGCTTCCTCTTCCATAGAATGCAGGGGATGCACTGCATTGTGTTTCCCAGGAAACTCCATAACCTAGCACCTAGTTGCACCTATCCAGTACATCTTGCATTTATTTTTCCATTCCTTTAACTCATATGTGCATGTAGACACATACATGTGGAAAAAAGTGTGTCCAACTGGAATGTGCAAATTTAACTGTATTGTATAATAAATAAGGTATATGGTTTTGTTGCTCACAATGCCTATACTTGTCTAATGACAAAATGATTATTATTTTAATATGTATTGAAAAATATTATTGTAATTGCATAATCACAACACTGTTGTGTGCAATTTTGGTTGTATTGTGATGTAAGAGAAAGAATAATGTTGCGTCAAGATGTCTTAGTGTGCTCTTTCCGTGGACTGAGCATATTTATAAATCATGCAAAGACAGGAGGGACCTTACCTGAGTAACACATCATGTAAACAAGCTGGAAAAACAAAAAACAAAAAACAGATGATCATCTCTTAGATGCCTCCCCCCCAAAAAAGAGCATTTGAGTAAATCCAGCATTCATTCATCTTAAAAACCTTGGAGAGATCAGATATATATAGCACATACCTAAACCAAATAAAGGCACTATGGATCAAGCCTATAGCCAACATCAAGCTAAACGGAGAGAAACTTAAATCAATTCCACTGAAATCAGGGACAAAACAAGGCAGTCCACTCTCTCTGTATCTCTTCAATGTAGTACTTGAAGTCCTAGCTATACAAGTTCTTTGAAACACCATAACAATTAACATCCTGTCACTTAGTATCTCTTAGTAATTTTTTTAAGTATAAGCTATCTTTACATATCAACACACCCAGGTGCAAAGATCTACAAACATACAATTTATTTGTCTTGCTGGACCATTTCTAACCTGGGGGTGGTCTATCATAATCTACTTTCACAACACTCTGTTTAAGTGCTTACTGCTTTATTGACTGTTGCATCCCCTCCTTGCCATAATGTTGACAATTGTCTGATGCCAGCAAAATCACAGCAGATGAGTAGGCTGGACTTCAATTTTCTGGTGATTAACTTTCCTCTGTACATTTTGCATAGATGTGGACTTTCTTCACTGGTCAGAGAATTCCAGGCGTTAAATCTGTCACTTTTGTTTAGCTTTTACCTAATTGTTTTATTTTATTTTACTGCAACCCAGCAAATACATTATTATATCATCTAGACAGTATGGCTTCTCTTAAGGTTACATACATTGTTGGATCTGACTCTCTTTAACCTGTTCTGTGCATAGGGTTGAAGTCCAGGGTATTTTCTCAGGATTCTTTTCCCTGAAGTAGACTGGAGAGATTGGGACCTAATTAACATCTCAGAAGAATTTCAGAGCCTAAATTCCAATATTTCTTGACTGTTGCTTTGCTATACTATATAAGCTGTGAGCACTCAGCCTGGCCAGTCCACTCAGGCCTTTTAGCCATGTTAACAAATATAATCCATAGTTCTTTAATATATGCCATTTGGCCACCTTTTCTCTTCTGCTTTGACATCCCATCTGTGTTTTGTCTTTGGACAGTTTAGCCAGGTGTAATTTGGGTGTCAAAACTTATATGTGTTTTTTACCTCCAAAAGCTGTACTGAAATCTTGATTCCCAGTTTGGTAGTGTCATGAGGTATAACAGTGATGTGCCCTTTAAATGATGGTTAGTGGGACATAGGTCATTGAGTGCATTGGTGTGAAGAAAATTAATTTTTATGAGACTCAACATAGTAATTATGATGGTTAATTTTAGTGCTAAACTTGATTATACTGAGCTACACCTAGGATATTAGTAAGGTACACTCATGGTGTGCCTGACAGGACATTGACAAAGGTGATGGTTTTAATGAGAACATTAATACTCTTAATAAATTCAGAATTTCAATAACTTATTGAGAGGTAGTGGGATTATTACAGGTGGATCATAGTAGGTTACCGGACGCATTCAAGGGAGTTATGTCCTTCCCTGACTGTTTCTCATTATGGATCCTCTCTGTTTTCTAGCACCACAATGAGAATTGCTCTTCCAGAAGCCCATACCCATGACTGAAATTTCTGAAAGCACAAATTATAGGAACTTTCTCCATTACATAGTTTGTATCATGTATTGTATATAGTGACACAAGATTTCTAAAGGGATTTTTTTTTTGAGCTGGCAAGAGAGAGACAAAGTACATGAGAGTAGGAAGATGGGGAAGACTCTGGGGAGGGTATTAAGGAGAGGAAAGAATATGATATATATATATATATATATATATATATATATATATATATATATATATATATATATATAATATTTAACAGAGAAATCCTTTAAAATTGTCCCTAGGTAACTTGTCATTGCCATTTTAAGTAACATTGTTGTGTGTGCTAATTCATCCTGAAGGTATACATGTTAATTTTCTATCAATAATTGAAAATAGTAATTCATTCTTTAAGAATTTTTAAATGCTTTTATTAATTGAGAATTTTATATATTACATTTTGTTCTTTTCAGTGCCCCTCCCTCCAGCTTATCCCAGATCTTCCCCCACCTTGCTACCAAGTCAAATTTATGCTGTCTCTCCCGCCCTCTGCCTCATTTTTTTTAATGTATCAATTCTCTTAATTCTCTTTTGTGTTGTCCAACTCTGCCTAACATAGTACCTTGGCTGGAGTGTTTCAGGTGTGATACTATGGAGGAAAATTTACTTACCCTCCTGTGCAACAATAAAATGTGAATACCTCTTGACCTTGGAAATGAGGCTTCTTGGCCACCTCCTCTTCTCCATGTTGGGATTTCTCTGACTTTAGCTGTGAAAATCATGAGCATAGAATGATAATGCACATCTTCTCTGATGTACAGGAAAATCCTATTTACTTTAATTATATACTACCGCTAGTTTCTATGGTCTTTTTTACCATGTCTTTCATGCAGATGCATGAGCATTGAAGGTAAGAGTATAATATAGAGATCCCATTTAAGGAAAAGTATCTTAAAGTGTCTTATTCTCTGCATATTTATCAGTTGTGGTTCACTTTTTCTAATTACAACCTACATCAAGAAGTTGCTTTGATGATGCTTGATTTAGACACTGATCTCCACTGAGAGTAGTAAGCTTTACCTTAGAACTGATGGCCTGCCTAGTTCTAGGTCCTTGCCTTCATTGACAATGCTAGGTATAAGTTCTGTATTTTGGAACAGACCTTAATGACAATTAAAATAATAGTTGGCTACTCCTATAGCATTGGTGCTATTATTGCGCCAATGTGTATAATACCAGACAAGATATTATTATAGCTCAAAGAGTGATTGATTATGACTTCACTCCTTTGGGTGCATGCATTGTAACTTCCAGCCTTTTGGCAGCTATCCAATAAAAATGATGCTTCCAGTTGAGTAGAAGCCATTTTCTATGCCTCAAGTATATGGTGTCTTCAACAATAGGATTTTCCTATTAAGTTCTGTAAGCTAAGCAATAGAATTATCAATAATCTATAATGTTTGCTTAGGGAGTATGTAAAACCATTGGCACCTCAAAAAGAGTTAAAGCAATCCTAGAACTAGGAGTTTTAATTGGTAGTATACAATATCTAGTTATGATGCTATTTCTTTAAAATAGAATAATGTCATTTTAAGTATTTTTATATTTGCAGTTATTTTAGGAAGCTTACAAAATAGTAAATTTTATTTTATACTAATAATGAATATATAAAAGTGGGAGGGTAAAGGTTTCATGAGATTTTTACCTAACACATGAGCTATGGATAATTTTTAGTTACTTAAAGAAGAAGAGTTCTTTTTCCCAGGGACTTGCCATTTAGTGGCCTTTCAATATAGAGTGATCAAATCTGGTACTACATACACAGATTCAACAAAACTGGAGTAGGATTCTTCTGTTATTATATATATGTCCATGGTAGGGCAACTGGGGAGGGCTGGAGAGAAGAAAGATGACATGAAATGATGCGATTTTATTTCAATTAAACAATTTTAAAAGAAAGAAATATTACTTATGGAGGTAGAAAAATGACCAGGTAATAACATAATTTGCTGTTTTTCTAGAAGATCTGTATTAGTTTCTTAGCATTCATGGAAGCTAACAATCAGAATTCCATTCCCTTTAGATTCAATACCCTCTAAAATTCTCCAGAGGTGCTAAACACATATGATACACTTGTGTATGTAAATGTAAAATAATAAATATTATGTGAATTTTAATTGAAAATATAAAAATAAGAATAATTGTATTTTCCCTGTCAGCAATACATGTATTTTCTGTTTCTTTTATGAAATACTTTCTATCAACTAATTATGAATACATAGTAAGACAAAAATCCCTTAAAGTCTATAAATAGATCCACAGTTTTCCTGAAATTCAATCTCCAAAGTAATAAAAACAAAATGAATTTTTGTCTCTTGTCATAGCTACAGAATCTTTGTTATTAATATTAATGACAATTATATACACTATATTATACAATAAGTATTTTAATTTTGTAAATAATTGACTAGTAAGTTTTACACAGAATTACAAATAATAATTATTTTACTCTGTCATTTTATGAAGCATATAAATAACTAATTGTTACTAAAAATTAAAGCCTTATAGAGAAAGTACTTATCATCAATGCATATTCTATTATTTAATTACCTATCTCTAACATATAAATATATGCATTATAATTATTCAAAATAATATCTATGTGCCTGATTTTGTTATTATAAATGTTATTGCCACTTACAAATTGTTCTTCATTTCTTGAATTCTTCATACATTTTGGATATTTGCCTTTTGTCAGATGTAGGGTTGGTGAAGAACCTTTCCCAGTCTGTAGGCTGTTGTTTTGTTCTGTTGACATTGTTCTTTGCCTCATGGAAGCTTTTCAATTTCAGGGTCCCATTTATTAATTGTTGACCTTAGAGGCTGAACTATTGGGGTTTTGTTCAGGGAAGTTTTCTCCTGTGCCAATAAGTTCAATATCATTTCCTACTTTTTCTTCTAACAGATTTAGTGTGTTTGATTTTATATTGAGGTATTTAATCCACCAAACCAAATAATCTAATTAAAAAATGGGATACAAAGCTAAAGAGAGAATTCTCAACATAGAAATATCAAAAGACTGAGAAACACTTAAAGAAATGCTCAGCGTCCTTAGTCATCAGGGAAATGCAAACCAAAAGGACACTGAGACTCCACCTTACACTTAGCAGAATGGCTAAGATCAAAGATTCAGGTGACTTCAAATGCTGGCGAGAATGTGGAGAAAGGGTAACAGTCTTTCATTGCTGGTGGGAGTGAAAACATGTACAGCTGCTCTGGAAATCAATCTGGCATTTTCTCAGAAAACTGGAAATAGTACTACCTCAAGACCCAGATGTACAGTTCCTGCGCATATACTGGAAAGATGCTTCAGCAAACAACATGGATATATGGTCAGCTATGTTCACAGCAGCATTATCATAATAGTCAGAATCTGGAACAACCTAGATGTCCATCAACCGAAGAATGCATAAAGAAACATCTGTACATGTACACAATGGGATACTATTCAGCCGTGAAAAACAAGGAAATTCTGAAACTTGCAGGCAAATGGATGGAACTAGAAAAGATCACCCCAAGTGAAATAACCCAGTCCCAGAAAGATACACATGGTATATACTCACTTATAGTTGAAATTAACCCAAAATAAAAGTTCTCTGAGAAACTACAGCCAGTGGGAGTTTGGCACAGATACTGGGACTTGCAGCCAGGCAATGGTAGGAGAGCAAAAAGTCACATGGAAGAGTATGTTAGGGAGGGACTGGAAGGACCTGGAGGAGTCAGGAGTTCCATAGGAAAACCACCTAGGCCAGTGTATCTGGACTCAGGGGGACCTGTACTAACTGATGCACCAACCAAGGACAATGCATGTAGAATACTGAGAACCCCTCTTCAAATGTAGCTGATGGACAGTTCAAGCTCCATGTGCATGGGAAGTGGGGAGAGAGGTGACTGCCTCTGACATGAACTCTGGTGCCTGAGATTTGACCACAGCCCCTTGGCAGGACAGCCTGGGGAATACACAGAGAAGGGGGATACAGGATACCCTGATGAGACCTGATAGACTGTGATCAAATGGTAAGGGAGGATGATGCCCCCATCAGAGGTCTAGGGGAGGGGAGTAGCATGGAAGAAGGAGAGAGGTATGGAACTGGAAGAAAAGAGTTGGGTGGGGGGATAAAAATGGGAATGTAGTGTGAATGAATTGTAATACAAATATATAAATAAATACCTAAAACATATTATTCAAATATAAAAAAATAAACTTTAAAAAGAAAGAGAAAAAAAGAATGGCTCCCATAGGCTCATATATTTGAATGGTTAATCCCTACTTGGTAAACTATTTGGAAAGGATTAGGACATGTGGCTTTG
Source organism: Acomys russatus (assembly GCF_903995435.1). Lineage (NCBI taxonomy): Eukaryota > Metazoa > Chordata > Mammalia > Rodentia > Muridae > Acomys > Acomys russatus. Next base: position 55,677,932 of record NC_067137.1, on the reverse strand, counting down.
TTGGCAGAGGTGTGTCACTGGGGACAGACATTGAGGCTTCAAAAGTTCAGGATATTCCCAGTAGCTTTTTTGCTCTCTGGTGCTTGTTGATCAAGACGTAAGCTCTCAGATACTGCTCCAACTCCATTTCTACTGCCATGCTCTCTGCTATGATGGTCATGGGCTCCAAAACTCTGAAACTGTAATCATCAAATAAGCTCTTCCATAATTTTTAAATTTGCTTTATTCTTAACAATAATATATATGAATATATATTCATGGAAAGAAATAATAAAATGCATTGTTGCATAGTGCATATTAAAATATTAAACTTTACCAGACTGCTGATAAAACAACTGAATAAATCCACATGCCATATTTAGGGCATGACTGTATCTGGTTCTTCATATACTTATTTACACTTAATATTCTAAAGCTCTAGAAAAATCACAGTGACTATTTTATGGGCGTGTTACCTATATAACTTAGATAGGTTTCAATGTGTTTTCTTTCTTTCTTTAATTCTTTTTATCATCAAGTAAGTTTTTACTCCTCAAAACATTTCAATTTATCTGACTTATTTTAACATATTTTTGAATGAATTATCTTTTTAGTCTGTTGTCATTTAAATCAATGAGTTATTATGCTTTCTATTTTGTTTGTAAGGATTTTATTTTTTCAAATACATTTATTTTATTGTACATATATGATATAAACTACATACAGCAGGGAGATCCATGTGACAATCATGAATTCTACAAATGTTACTCATAGTGGTTTGGTTATTTGTATTTGTCAAGCTTGAAAAAAAATATCTTTCCTGTCTTGTTGGGACTAAATTTCTGAATGAAATTCAATATCTATCTAATCTCAACTCTAAAAACTTAACTTCTTTATGTTGATGCCTAAAAATTAGCAGCTTAGATGCAAGCAGAGTTGACGCCCGCACTCTACAAAGACAGGGTAAGCAAGTCCTCAATAACTCCTGCCTTGCTAATAAATTTGGCAGAGATATAGGGCCAGAAGTCTGAAGATGAGGCTCCAGTGTTATAGAGAGTGTTGGGTAACTGTTTAGGCAGTAAACTATCTCAATCAATTTGTTTATTTTGGAATCTGCTAAACTGCACTGCTGGTTCTCTCAGGAATTTATGTTTCTGGGGATTTTAAATTGATAAGATTTGTTTAAAATTCTCTCATGATTCTCATAATGATTCTTATTTTTTTAATATTGTTCATAGAAAACATATTTTCCTGTAGTTAATATCATATAGTTATCTTGTATTTTCTTCTTATAAGTAGAATATTTCTTATATTTCAAACTGATTTATTTAAGTGCATAAAAATTCCATGCTATAATAAAATAGTCAGTCCTTTCTATGTTATACCTAATATATACATATATATATATGCTATATATAAAAATAGATATCTTTTCATATTATGCACACATACAATGCCAATAAAACTATTTGTATAATAAAATTTATATTGTGATAGCTTTGTTTCAGAAGTATTGTTATTTTTATATCTTTGTGTATAATTTTAGCTTCTTTTTCAACATACAAAAACCAAATTTTAAATGTGCAGGGGGATATACCAAATGAAGAGAGGAAGGTAAGTTCTTCAGCCTCCTTATTCATTATAAGCATATATTTTTCTTTGACAGGTAACTTCATAATGGCTTTGCTTTAGCCTTACAATTTAAAGCCAGAACATTCTATCCTGTGTTAGAGTTGCTATTACAAAGTCTTATGCCAGGACTTTTTATTTTTCTTTTGAAAACTCATATGTTTCAGAACTGATCTTGTTAGGACATGCACCATTGTCTTTCTTAGCTCATTCAAGCTTTCTCTGATGATTGCTTTATTATTATGTCACCCATATTCCACAAGAAGTTGTAATGACAGCATACTCATCTTGCTTCAAAGATTTTATACTTTCCCTGTTTAATTTAAACAATTCTTTCCCCCAAAGAGCTGACCCACTTATGAGGGAAATGGCATTTAGAAATCTAAATCATACAAGTTGTATATTCATTCTACTCTGGTGTTTGTGTTCCAATGCTAATTCAGAACACAGAACTGCACAGTATACATCCATCATCATCATCGTCATTATCCATCATTCTCATCATCATCACTGTCAGTAGGATCGTCTCTCTCAAGCATAATCACAAACTCAAAATGATCTCTCCAAATTCAGTCCCATGCCCAAGGCTAACTCAATGTGTTCATTTTTCATCATAAGCAACCCTTTTCTCTTATAATGAGATACCTGGCTCTACATTTAACTTATTTTGTAAAAATCTACTTTCAAAACTTCAATTACTCTATCTGAAGGTGAAAATTTGTTCAGATATATTTCTATTGCATTCCAATCTCCACTTTTATAGAGATGTTAGGAGAACACATGTGTGCACGCACACACACACACACAAACACACACACACACACACACACACACACACATCTTGGTTTCTGCCATCAAACCTATACAAAAACATTGCTTTCCTTTCTTATACAAAACTAAGATAACCTAAACAATTTTGTACTTTAAAAACTGACTTATGACTCAGACAAAATATGTTATGAAATTCCATTCTGTAGTGGCTCTACTGTATCATATTTGTACTAGAAATGTGTGAGAGAGTACCTTTCCCTAGATCTCTCACTTAGAATATTTAAAAGTATTTGTGTTTATATACTGCTTAGTCTTCCTGGGAAAATCTTAAACTTCATTGTCCTTTGATATGTTTTCCTTACTAAGTAAAGTGAATATATTTTTAAGTTTAAAGAGTCATATTCACAGCTAGGAACAGTGGTGCAAACCTGTAATCCCAGCACTAAGTGAGGGAGAGGCAGACAGATCTCTGTGAGTCCAGTCAGCTTGACCAACAAAGCCACAAGAATCTACTGAATTTTCCAGTGCCATTCTCTAAGCCATCCCTTTACTTTTAGTAATGTTTCTTCTGTCATTTATTATACTGGTCTGCTAAGCTGATCATTCTCTATACTCTGTTACATGTATCTATCTGCCCTACATTGCATTGTTCATAGAGAATATGATGCTTTATATGACTGGTTCTCAACTTCCTAATGCTGTGACCTTTTAATACAGTTCTTCACTATGTGGTGACCCCGAAGCATAAAATTATTTTGTTACTAACACATAACTGGAATTTTTCTAGTTATAAATTGTAATGTAAATGTTTGTATATTCTGATATGCTTAGACAAACTCTTTAAAAGAGTCTTTTGAGAGGATCCAAGATGGCGGCGAGCAGTGTGGACCGTGTTTGGAAGCTCCAGTGAACAATTCAGGGAATTGCACAGATTTCTGAGCCAGGAACACCGAGGTCCCCACACCACAGCAGCGGGAGTGCTCCATGGTTCAGAGGGACCAGCGTGCGGAGGACATGTGTGCCCCTGCACACAGAAGGAGTGTGGATTTTCTCGGATCGGAGCAGCAGTGGCAGAGGCAGTAGTGGCAGCGGCACCAGCGGCACCAACATCAGTAGTGGCGGTGGCTGAAGTTTGCAGCTCATAGCCTTCCGGTGGAGGCGATTGACATGGTGGCCAGTGGTAGTTGTTGTGGGAGAGGAGACTCTGGGCAGGATTGGGGTCACATGGTGCCTTGGGACCCAGATTGGACTTGGAAGACAGTTTGGACCCAGAGTCCCGGGTTCTGGCCCCGGCCAGCAAGCAATTCTGCCCGAGGCACTAACTCAGTGCGGCCACAGCTCCCCTGCTGTGGTGCAGGCTTGGCGGAGTGCTCAGTTCCACCCTAGGTGCCACCTCAGCTCAGCGGCAGCTCCCCTGCAGTGACACAGTCTGGGCGGAGCACTTGGTTCCGCCATTGACGCTAACTCAGAGCAGCCGCAGTTCTCCTGCTGTGGCGCAGGCTTGGTGGAGTGCTCAGTTCCATCCTAGGCACCACCTCAGCTCAGTAGCAGCTCCCCTGCAGTGACACAGTCTGGACGGAGCACTTGGTTCCACCACCAGCACTAACTCAGAGCAGCCGCAGTTCTCCTGCTGTGGCGCAGGCTTGGTGGAGCGCTCAGTTCCATCCTAGGCACCACCTCAGCTCAGCGGCAGCTCCCCTGCAGTGACACAGTCTGGGCGGAGCACTTGGTTCCACCACCAGCACTAACTCAGAGCAGCCGCAGTTCTCCTGCTGTGGCGCAGGCTTGGTGGAGTGCTCAGTTCCACCCTAGGCACCACCTCAGCTCAGTGGCAGCTCCCCTGCAGTGACACAGTCTGGGCGGAGCACTTGGTTCCACCATTGACGCTAACTCAGAGCAGCCGCAGTTCTCCTGCTGTGGCGCAGGCTTGGTGGAGCGCTCAGTTCCATCCTAGGCACCACCTCAGCTCAGCGGCAGCTCCCCTGCAGTGACACAGTCTGGGCAGAGCACTTGGTTCCACCATTGGCGCTAACTCAGCGGAGCACAGTTCTCTTGCTATGACGCAGCCTGGGCGGAGCACTCAGTTCCAACACCAGTGCTGACAGTGCAGCCGCAGTTCTCCTTCTGTGACGCAGGCTGGACAGAGCGCTCAGTTCCACCAGCTCTAAGACTCTAGTTGGACACAGTGTGCAGTTTGAATCCAGAATTCCTGGCTGAGATTGGCGGACACTTCAGGCCCTGAGTCAATAACTGACCACAGCAGGCACTTTGGGCCAAAAGGCCCTAGCTGAGCTTGGTGTGTAGTCCCAGCCCCCCAAAATTCTGCTTGGACCCTGTGTCCATTTTTAGGCCCAGAATCCCTAGCTGAGCTCAGCAGACATTTCAGGCCCTGAGACTCTAGCTGAATTCAGCCAGTGATTTGGGCCCAGTATTCATGGCTGGACTTGGCAGGGGACACAGAAGGCTATGGATACCTTGGCCTGACCCAACGCTCATTCAGAGACCCAGAACAATTGCAGGAACCACAGCACAGGGGAGCTGAAGATCACTGGCTGTGAGAGACCAGAACAACAGGGCTAACCTCCTAACATCCACACCAGTGAAGCATTAGAGCTCCCAGAGGAGGGAAATCTTGAGAAAACAAGTGAATCTATCATTGGACTCCCTCCATCCAACTCTGGAAGCTACCCAACAGAAACAAAGACGGCAAGATGTCTAAAGGACAGCGAAAAAGCATACGCAAAAAACCCCAAAACAACATGGCATCTCCAGTTTCCAGCTATCCCAAAGAAAACAACCCAGAGAACTCAAATACAATGGAAATACAAGAAAATGACCTCAAATCCTTAGTAATGAGGATGATAATGGAGGAAACAAATAAAATTCGTAATCAAATGCAGGAAGACGCAGACAAACAGGGGAGAGACATAAAAGAAGCACATAGAGTGGAACTGGAAAAATTGCAGGAAAATGCAAACAACCAGATGAAAGAAATAAATAAAACGGTTCAAGCTCTGAGGACCTATAAAGAGGCAGTGGAAGAAACTGAGGAATATACAAACAATCAGATGAAAGAAATAAAAAGTCAGTTCAAGATCTGAAAATGAAAATGGATACAATGATAAACACACAGACAGAAGAAAAACGGGAATGTGAGATCTCAGAGAAGAAGGCGAGCAACACAGACGTGAGCTTTTCTAACAGAATCCAAGAAATGGAAGAACGAATCTCAGGTCTAGAAGATACAATCACAGACCGTGAAGCAACCATTAAAGAAAGTGCCAAATCTGGAAAACTCCTGACACAAAACATCCAAGAGGTTAAGGACACCATGAAAAGAAGATATTTGAGGATAATAGGCATTGAAGAAAGAGAAGATAGCAGACTCCAAGGCCCAGAAATTATTCTCAACAAAATCATAGAAGAAAATTTCCCCAATCTAGAGAAAGAGATGCCTACAAACATACGAGAGGCCTACAGAACACCAAATAGAAATGAACAGAAAAGAAAAACTGCCCATCACATAATAATCAAAACACAAAACATGCAGAACAAAGAAAAAATATTAAAAGGTGCAAGGGAAAAGGGCCAAATAACATTTAATGGTAAAACCTATCAGAATTACACCCGACTTCTCAACAGAGACCATAAAAGACAGACAGGCCTGGACAGAGATCCTGCAAATACTAAGAGACCACAGATGCCAGGCCAGATTACTTTACCCAGCAAAACTATCAATAACCATTGATGGATAAACAAAATATTCCATGACAAAAACAAATTCAAACAGTACCTATCCACAAATCCAGCTTTACAGAAGGTACTAGAAGGAAAACTCCATCCCAAAGGGTCAAGCTACAACCAAAACTACCCAGGAAATAGATAACTATCCCATGGCAAAAACACAACTACACAAACGCTCGACAAGAAACAACATCAAAATTAAGACTCTTAACAGTCACTGGTCATTAATATCTCTCAACATCAATGGTCTCAATTCTCAAATAAAAAGACACAGACTAACTGAATGGGTGCATAAACAAGACCCAACATTCTTCTGCATTCAAGAAATACATCTCACCCATAATGATTGGCATTACCTCAGGGTAAAAGGTTGGAAAAAAATATTCCAAGCAAATGGTCACAGGAAGCAAGCAGGCACAGCCATTTTAGTATTGAACAAAATAGACTTTCAACCAAAATTAATCAAAAGGGATGAGGAAGGACACTTCATACTCATCAAAGGTAAAGTCAACCAAGATGACATCACAATTCTGAACATCTATGCTCCCAATACAATGGCACTCACATTTGTAAAAGATCTGCTAAAAAAGCTTAAACCACACCTAGACCCCCACACATTAATAGTGGAAGACCTCAACACCTCACTTTCACTGAAGGATAAGTCATTGAAACAGAAACTAAGCCAAGAAATAACATCATTAACCAATGCCATGGGTCAAATGGATCTAACAGATATCTATAGAACCTTTCACCCAAACAAGAAAGAATATACCTTCTTCTCTGCACCCCATGGAACCTTCTCCAAAATTGATCACATCGTAGGTCACAAAGCAAGCCTCAATAGATACGAGAGGATTGAAATAATACCTTGTATCCTATCAAATCACCATGCTCTTAGGCTGCAATTCAACGACAACAGAAATAACAAAAAGCCTACACGTACGTGGAAACTAAACAACTCTCTGCTAAATGCCACCTGGGTCAGAGAAGAAATAAAGAAAGAAATCAAGGAGTTTCTGAAATTCAATGAAAATGAAGGAACAACATACCCAAATTTGTGGGATACATTGAAAGCAGTGCTAAGAGGAAAATTCATAGCACTAAGTGCCTTTAAAAAGAAATTGGAAACATCACACATAAGCATCTTAACGACACAACTGGAAGCCCTAGGAAAAAAAGAAGCAGAAACACCCAAGAGGAGTAGATGCCTGGAAATAATCAAACTCAGGGCTGAAATTAACAAATTAGAAACTAAGGAAACAGTTCAAAGAATCAACAAAACCAAGAACTGGTTCTTTGAGAAAATCAACAAGATAGACAGATCGTTAGCCAAACTACCTAAAAGACAGAGAGACAGTACTGAAATCAACAAAATCAGAAATGAAAAGGGAGACATAACAACAGACACTGAAGAAATACAAAGAATAATGAGATCCTACTTTGAAGGCATATATGCCACAAAATTTGAAAATCTAAGGGAAATAGACAATTTTCTTGATCGAGTTCACTTGCCAAAGTTGAGTGGGGAACAGATAAACAAGCTAAATAGTGCCAGTTCCCCTACAGAAATAGAAGCAATCATCGATAGTCTCCCACCCAAAAAAAGCCCAGGGCCTGATGGTTTCAGTGCAGAATTCTACCAGACCTTCAAGGGCGAGCTAATACCGATACTATTCAAGCTACTCCAAAAGATAGAAGTGGATGGAAAATTACCAAATTCATTCTATGAGGCTATGGTCTCATTGATACCTAAACCTCACAAAGACTCAACAAAGAAAGAGAATTTCAGACCAATTTCTCTTATGAACATCGATGCAAAAATACTAAATAAAATACTTGCAAAACGAATACAAGAACACATCAAAGATATCATTCATCATGACCAAGTAGGCTTCATTCCAGGCATGCAGGGATGGTTTAATATACGGAAATCCATCAATGTAATCCACCATATCAACAAACTGAAAATTAAAAAAGCACATGATCATCTCTTTAGATGCAGAGAAAGCATTTGATAAAATCCAACACCCATTCATGTTTAAAGTTTTAGAGAGATTGGGGATACAAGACACTTTCCTCAACATAATAAAGGCTATATACAGCCAGCCAATAGCCAAAATCAAAGTAAATGGTGACATACTCAAGAAAATTCCTCTCAAATCGGGAACAAGGCAAGGCTGCCCACTCTCCCCATATCTCTTCAATATAGTACTCGAAGTTCTAGCCAGAGAAATAGGACAACAAAAGGAGATCAAGGGTATCCAAATGGGAAAGGAGGAAGTCAAATTATCCCTATTTGCAGATGATACGATAGTGTACATACGTGACCCTCAAAATTCCACCAGAGAACTCCTACAGCTGATAAACACCTTCAGCAAATTAGGTGGATACAAAATTAACTCAAAAAAGTCTGTAGCCTTCCTATACACAAATGACAAGCTTGCAGAGGAAGAAATTAGGAAAACCACACCCTTCACATTAGCCACAAGCAATATAAAATATCTAGGAGTTACTCTAACTAAGCAAGTAAAGGACTTGTTTGAAAAAAATTTCAAAACTCTGAAAAGAGATTGAAGATGACCTGAGAAGATGGAATGATCTTCCTTGCTCATGGTTCGGGAGAATTAACATAGTAAAAATGGCCATCCTACCAAAAGCAATCCACAGATTCAATGTGATCCTTATCAAAATACCTACACAATTTTTAAAGACATTGGAAGTTCAATTCTCAACTTCATATGGAAAAACAAAAAACCCAGAATAGCTAAAACCATCTTGTACAATAAAAGGTGCTCCAGAGAAATCTCCATACCTGATCTCAAACTGTACTATAAAGCAATAATAATTAAAACAGCATGGTACTGGCACAGCAACAGGCTGGTTGATGAGTGGAATCGAATCGAAGACCCAGATATGAATCCACACACATAGGGTCACTTGATTTTTGACAAAGAAGCCAAATCCATTCAATAGAAAAAGGATAGCATCTTCTACAAATGGTGCTGGTCTAACTGGAGGTCTATGTGTAAAAAAATGCAACTGGACCCTATTTGTCACCTTGCACAAAACTCAAATCCAAGTGGATTAAAGACCTCAACATAAAACCAGAGACACTAAGTCACTTAGAGGAAAACTTGGGGAAGAGCCTGGAACATGTTGGGGAGACAACTTCCTGAACAGAACACCGACGGCCCAGGCCTTAATGTCAACCATTAATAAATGGGACCTCATGAGGCTGAGAAGCTTCTGTAAAGCAGGAGACACTGTCAAGAGAACAAAGCGACAGCCTACAGACTGGAAAAAGATCTTCACCAACCCTACATCTGACAAAGGTCTAATATCCAAAATATATAAGGAACTCAAGAAATTAAACAACAACAAACCAAATAACCCAATTGAGAAATGGGGCTTGGAACTAAACGGAGAGTTCTCAACAGAGGAATATTAAATGGCTAAGAAACACTTAAAGAAATGCTCAACCTCCTTAGTCATCAGGGAAATGCAAATCAAAACAACTGTGAGATTCCATCTTACACCCATCAGAATGGCTAAGGTCAAAAATTCAAGTGACACCACATGCTGGCGAGGATGTGGGGAGAGAGGAACACTCCTTCATTGTTGGTGGGAATGCAAACTAGTACAGCCACTTTGGAAATCAATGTGGTACTATCTCAGAAAACTGGGAATAGGGCTTCCTCAAGACCCAGCTATTCCACTCCTTGGAATATACCCAGAAGATGCTCCAGCACACAACAAGAACATTTGCTCAACCATGTTCCTAGCAGCCTTATTCATAATAGCCAGAACATGGAAACAGCCTAAGTGTCCATCAGTAGAAAAATGGATAAAGAAACTGTGGTACATATACACTATGGAATACTACTCAGCTATTAAAAACAAGAAATTCCCGAAATTTGTGGATAAATGGATTGAGCTAGAAATGATCATAATGAGTGAGTTAACCCAGAAGCAGAAAGAATCAAATGGTATATACTCACTTATATCTGCATACTAGCCCAAGGGGCATGTCCCATGAAAGTCTTCACTTACCAGGAAACTGGGACAGAGGGGAGGACATCCTATTGGGACTCTAAATGAGAGAAGCATGGGAGAATAGCAAAGTAGAAGGATCCAGATGGTCCTAGAAACCTACAAGTAGAACATGATGATAAGCAGATTTGGGCCCAGGGGTCCCGCTCAAACTAAGGCACCAGCCAAGGACAATACAGGCGGTAAACTTTAAACCCCTACCTAGATCTAGCCAAGGATCAGAACATTCCCCACAGTTGAGTGGAGAGTGGGATATGACTTTCTCACGTACTCTGGTGCCTCACATTTGACCATGTCCCCTGGAGGGAGAGACCTGGTGGCACTCAGAGGAAGGACAGCAGGTTGCCAAGAAGAGACTTGATACTCTAGGAGCATATACAGGGGGAGGTAATCGTCCTCAGGAACAGTCATAGGGGAGGGGAAGAATGGGAAAATGGGGGAGGGGGAGAGGGAAGAATGGGAGGATACAAGGGATGTGATAAACATTGAGATGTAACAAGAATTAAAAAAAAAAAAAAAAGAGTCTTTCATTCCCCAAATGGGTCGGACTAAAAGGCTAAGAACCGCTTCTTTCCACCTACATGGACTATTCCATCTCTACTTTCTCAAGTTATGTACAGATTTTTTCAAGATAATCTCATGTGTTTTCTTTTTTTTTAATTTAATTCAATTTTTATTTAATTATTCAGATTACAACCCATTTGTTACCCCAACACTTGTATCCTCCCATTCCTCTCTCCTCAATATGTTTTTTCCTTTTTTTTTTATTAATTTATTCTTGTTATATCTCAATGGTTTTCCCATCCCTTGTATCCTCCCATTCTTCCCTCCCTCCCATTTTCCCATTATTCCCCTCCCGTATGACTGTTCCTTAGGGGGGTTACCTCCCCCTGTATATGCTCATAGGGTATCAAGTCTCTTCTTGGTAACCTGCTGTCCTTCCTCTGAGTGCCACCAGGCCTCCCCCTCCAGGGAACATGGTCAAATGTGAGGCACCAAAGTACTGGACTGTGCATCAGTTTGTCTTCATTCCTGATATTTCTACTGATGCTGTGTATAATACAGATGTAAAAATTAGTGTAAACTAACATGCTCATATTATTGGACCATCAAAGAAAAGGAATGGATTTGCATTGGCTTAAATCCTTTTTGACTTTTATGGATGTTGTAAATATTTTTTCATTTGTAGTTTGCCTGTCTGTTTGCATGCATATATACTCTCAAATATATGCATGCATAGATGACTAAATATATGCAAACATGCGCAGGACAGAGAGCATCGCCAAATGTTTTTCCTCAGGTGGTATATCAAGTACTTTGCCAATTACAATGTCGTCTCATCATTTAACTTTTCTTGTAACAATTTGAATATACTTTATATACTCTAAAATATTTTATCTGCTTTTATACTATCATAAACAGTGCTTTTGTTATAATTATATGTAACTTTTAACTTTTGGATAGTATGTTTTATTAATCCCTATTAGGAAAATGTTTGCATTTCTTAAAAATAATAATGTCAAACTTTATTATTCTTTAAATGTGTTAATTCAACATTAATGAGTTATCTTGCCCAAAATTTATTGAGTCCTCTCATCTGTCTTTTCCCTTTCTCATTTTGTCTTAGATGCATCACTAAGTAAAAGAATTGTTGGATTTCCCTGTATTTATCATCTCTGCCGCCCAGCAATCTAGTTTGATGGACACGCGCACTAACTTTGAAAATACATTTCAGTTTTAAGATTTGGAGAGGGGGCTCCTTAATGCATTTTTAATATCAGTAAATTGGCTGCTCAACATTCTATTTGTAGCAGAGACCAAGCTTAGAATTTAGGTCAATGGTATTATTACTTTTACCTAGAATTTTCATTTTTTTAACATATACTTTTATTTTATTACACTTGTGTAAAACAAACTATATACAGCAGGGAGAATCATGTGGCAATCCTGAGAATACTGAGTACTATATATGTTACATTCATAGTGACTTGGCCATCTACATTCATTTCCTTTGAAGTAAGTGTTTTTCCTGTCTTGTCGGGTCTAGATCTCCAAATGAGATTCAATATCTATCTTATCTCAACTCTAATAGCTTAACTTCTTTATCTTGATCTAAAACGTTCTTGACCCCTAACCAGCTAAACTTGGTTATAGAACTATATTATCTTGTCTTCAACGCCTCTCAGAGACTTGAGAAGGAATAAAACTTAAATTCCTGAGTGAACCAGCAGTGTGGGTTAGCAGTTTCCAAAATGTACAAATTGACTTAAGACAGTTTACCTCCTGACCAGTCTCCCAATACACTGTATAACATTGGAGCCTCATCTTCAGCTTTCTGGCCTAATATTTCTGCCAGACTTGTTAGACAAACCCTTAGCCAAACTCACTGAAAGGCAAAGGGAGAATACACAAATTAACAAAATTAGAAATGAGAAGGGAGAAATAAAAACAGATACCAAGGAAATCCAAAGAATCATTAGGTCTTACTTCAAAAGCCTATACGCCACAAAATATGAAAATCTAAATGATATGGGCAAAATACTTGATAAATTCCCCTTTCCAAAGTTGAATCAAGATCAGGCAAACAAATTAAACAGTCCTATATCCCCTAAGGAAATAGAAGCAGTCATCAAAAGTCTCCCAACCAAAAAGAGCCCTGGGCCAGATGGATTCAGCGCAGAATTCTACCAAACATTCAAAGAAAAACTAATTCCAATACTCCTCAAACTATTCCACAAAATAGAATTTTCATTTTTACTGCAGCTTATAGAATACCCCAATACTCTATTAAAATTTTGATGATTTTTTTCCTGAGACAGGATTTCCCTGTGTAGCCTTGACTGTCCTGGACTCACTTTGTAGACCAGGCTGGCCTTGAACTCACATCAACCCACCTGCCTCTGCCTCCAAAGTGCTGGGATTAAAGGAGTGAGCCGCCACTCCCAGGAAATGTTTATTTTAAAGGTTCTTTCACACATGTATATTGTTTTTTGTTTTTACTAGTCATCCAGTGTCTGATTTTCATCTTTTTGTTTAAAAACACAGCAAAATTTTGAGTTATTAATTAACTACATGTCCTTGTATTTCCTACCTTGTGGATTGATTTTTTGAAAAATGAAATTTTGGAAAAGAAAAAAATTGGAAAAGAAAGCACCATATCTTCATAAAAACTCATGTTCAGTTCTCCTAAAGTACAACTCCTTTTACTTACTATCCTGTGGAAATGTTAAATACACTGAATAAGAATTGGTTTTATTTTGAAGAATTATTTTATTTTAATTCATAAGTTTTACTGAAGGGTTGACAAATCAAGAGTTGGTTTATGCTTCTTGATAGATTTTATATATATTTTACATAATTTATTATCAAGTCAAGAGAGGCTGTGTGACCAAGATTAGTGCATTTGTAGGAGAAGATGGCCACATAATTGCTGTAACAACTGCATAGTAAGTCCTGGATGCTTTTGACAGACAGATAAACTAAGGCATATGAATATATGAACAAACAAACTGCCTCAAACAAAACAAAAATCAAACAAGATTGTCAGACCCAAAACAATTCACCCAAATACCCTGAGGGTTGTTGCATTCAATTTTCCACATATATCATTCAGAGAAACTAGGACGTTGTCCTTCTCTCTTCTCTATAAAAGCTTGCTTTAACACACACACACACGCACACACACACACGCGCGCGCGCGCGCGCGTGCGTGCATGCATGGGGGATATTGCAATTGGCCCACATGCTTAGAGAGACTGCTGTCTGCAAGGTGACGATCTGGGAAGTGGAGTTCCTTTCTGTCTTCAAATGAAAAGAAATTCATGGGGTAGGAGATGTGCTGTTTTAATAATAGTGGTCAAAGGCTTAAGACCTTAAGAAACTGGAATACCCATGTTATTCAGCAAACTAAAAACTGTGTAAAATAACACAGTTTTGCCTTTCTTCTACAATTTGTTCTTTTGAGACTAATGGATTTAATGGATTGGATGATAACAACATGACGCGTGAGGAACCGCCCTTTACGATAAAATACTAATCCTTTCATGAAACACCCTCAACAGGCACTTTCAGAAGAAATGTTTGATCACCTCTCAGTGCTTCATGCCCAGTCAAGTTGACACATATAATCAAATTCAGATACATCAGTTACCATTCATGATCCTGAATTATTTTACTCCTAGGGCATACCATGTACAATAACATTGAAAACAAGAAATATGTCTATATTCAATAATCTCAAACTAATAAATAGCCTTCAAATAGAAAATGGATAGAAAGTCTATGAAATGAGAAGGAAATGTGTCTGGGGAATTTTATTTTACCCTATAGTTGTAACAATATAGAAATGGGTTTTATGGCACATCTATATAATTAAACTTCACAGCCATTTCATTTTTGGCTGGTGTTTAGGTAATAAAGACTTTTGCTGTTTATGGGTCCAGAGACTCATTTTCAAAATAGAAGTGACTCTTTCAAATGAAAAGTTCTTTAAAATAAAATAAAATAGCAGAAATGTGTGGAAATTTAGAACACAGGAAACGAATATATACAGTCTCATTTAGAAAGCTCCACATTTTATTTTCAAGGTTTTTTTCTTTCCTCTAAAAAGGAAATAATTTACAGTATTCAATTTAGTTCAATGTACCAAGTGTCCAAGTGTCACAGACAATAGTCCATTGCATAAACAGAAGTGTATAGTAATTGTCCTTGGAAGTTGGAAAGGAAATGTATCATAACAAAGCACAATTCATTATCCTTCCCACATTCTCGGTAATGTTAATATATTTCAAGTAAAGTCCCATTCTGCAGTGTAACTACATGATTCAGGGCCTAAAAAATCTTGAATTTAATTAAGCAATGTAATGTAACAGAAATATTTTTTAAATGTTTTTCAAAGTTGATTTTCACATGCTTAAGAATCTAGTATAAAACAAATCAAATAGAAAAGACAATATTCTAAAAAAGAAATAAATAACAGGTAATGCCAAACCCTCTTCCAGATATAGTGTACAATATTATCCGATAACACAAATGGAACTTCATATGGATATTATGAGATTTAGTTAAAATTTCTATAGAATTTTATGCCCAAGTATATAAAACTATGCATGGGAGTACATAGTTTTACTGAAACTCTATCTCAATAGGAAAAGAAATTTGGGTACTATATTTCACACAGAAAATAATTTTTGGAACAATAGTAATTTGATCTCAAAATTAGTAGACCCAAAGTTGAACTCAGTGACCTTGTACAAGTGTGATACCTCTCTATGGAAAGTAGGAACCCTACAGAGAATGCTGATTTATTTTATTGTGTTAATCTATCAATGACTAAGAATAGCATTGAATTTTATGCATTGTTGATCCTAGTGCCCAAGCTGTTGGTGTTCTGTTCAGGAAGTTGTCTCTTATGCCAGTGAGGTTGAAACTATTCCTCAATTTCTCTTCTAATAAACTTAATGTGTCCAGTTTTATATTTAGGTCTTTGATCCACTTGGATTTAAGTTTTGAGCAGGGTGATAAATATGGATTTATTTGCATTCTTTTATATATAGGCATCCAGTTAGAACAGAACTATTTGTTGAAGATGCCTCCTTGTTTCCATTGTATGGCTTTGGCTTCTTTGTCAAAAATCAGGTGTCCATATATTTGTGGGTATATTTCTGGGTTTTTTAATTTGAGGGACACCTAGGTTATTTCAAGTTTCTGGTTATTACAAATAAAGCTGCTATGAACATAGTTGAAAAAGTGTCCCTCTGGTATGGTAGAGAATCTTCTGGGTATATGCCCAGGAGTGGTATGGCTGCACCATGAGGTAGAGCTATTGCTGATTTTCTGAGACATTTTCAAATTGATTGCCAAAGTGGTTGTACAAGTTTGCACTCCTACCAGAAATGGAGGAGTGTTCACCATGATCCACTTTTTTGCCAGCATATGCTGTCACCTGAGTTTTTTATATTAGCCATTTTTATGGGTGTAAGATGGAATCTCAGAGTCCTTTTGTTTTTTCACTTCCCTGGTAACTAAGTACATTGTCTTTAAGTGTTTCTTGGCCATTAGAGATTCCCCTATTGAGAATACTATGTTTAGCTCTGTACCAAATTTTTAATTGGGTTTTTTGGTTTGATGGTGTTTACTTTGTTGACTTCTTTATATATTTTGGATATTAGTCCTCTATCAGATGTAGGGTAGGTGAAGAACTTTTGCCATTATATCACCTGTCTTTTTGTCCAGTTGACTGTGGCCTTTGACTTACAGAGGCTTTTCAGTTTCATGAGGTCTGTTTCTATTATAAAAACTTCAACTCTTTGAATAAATAAATTGAAGATATCAGAAGATGGAAATATCTCCCATACTCATGGATCACTAGGATTAACAATAAAAAAAATAACTATCTTATGAAAAGCAATTTACAGTTTCAGTGAAATTCTCATCAAAATTCTAACACAATTCTTTACAGACCTTGAAAGAACAACAACCAACTTCATATGGAAAAATTAAAAACCTAGGATTGCTGTACAATAAAGTAACTTCCAGAGGTATCACTATTTATGATTTCAAGCTGTAGTACAGAATAGTAGCAATAAAACCGTAAGATATTGGCATAAAAAAGACAGAGAAAATGTGATACATTACACAATGAAATACTACTCAACTATTAAACACAAAGACATCATGCAATTTGCAGGCAAATAGATGGAACTAGAAAAGATCAACCTCAATAAGGTAACCAAGACCCCAAAATACATGCATAGTATATACTCCCTTATAAGTGGACATTATCCATAATGTCCAGAATAACCATGCTAAATCCCACAGAACCAAACCCAAAGAAAGCAAGGTAAAAGCAAAGGTAAAGATGGAGAAGAGAATGAGAAAACGGCAAATCAATGAGTGGCTTAACTTGATACCCACCTCTTGGGATAGAACCAACCTCTGACACTATTAATAATACTTGCAGACAGGAGTCTAGCATAACTGTTTTCTGAGAGGTTCGATTTTACAGCTGATGGAAACAGATGATGAGACCCACAGCAGTAAGGGACCACACAACAGACTGAGCTCAGAGAGTTTTGTAGAAGAGTAGGAGGAAAGATTGAGGGACCCAAAGGCATCAAGGACCCCACAAGAAGACCTACAGAGTAAATTAACCTTGGCCCATGGGGGCTCACAGAGATTGAACCACCAACCAAAGTGCTTGCTTGCGTAGACCTGACCTAGATTTCCTACAAATATGTAACATATGTGCCGCATGGTTCTTGTGTGTGTCCTCTAACAATGTGAGTGAGGGCTATCTCTAATTCTGTTGTCTGCCTTTGTATCCCTTTCCTCTAGTTGGGTTGCCTTGTCTGGCCTCAGTGAGAGAAGATATACTTAGTCGTTCAGTGACTAAAGGTGCCAAGGTGGGTTGGTATACCTTACGGGCCTCCCCTTCTCTGAGAAAGAGAATGGGGAACAAGGGAGCAAGAATGAGAGCAAGACTGGGAAGAAAGAAGGGAGGGACTGGGACTGGTCTGTAACTTATTAATTAATAAAAAATTTTAAAATAACATTGACTTCATGTGATTTCTAGAAATCCAAAATATAGATGCATTTAAAGTAAAATACTCAGAGAAATTAAGATGATAATACTAAAAGGAGGTGATTCTAGAGGTTAGAAAAAAAGAGTCCAATGGAACAGAAGATTATGACTTTAATGGAGTGGGCAAGGATGCCATGGATATGCTAAAGGAAAGTCACTCCATGATCAATAATCAGAAACAAAATAATATGAAAAAATTAAGGATGTGTGTGGGCAACTCTTAGGAACCATAGAAATTGCCAACATCTTTGCATCTCAAAGATCAGCAAGGGAATAGTAGTATCAGCGGTAAATGGAAGCTTATTTGATATGGGAAATATTTGGAAAATAAGAATGCTCGATTTATTAATACATGTGTTATAATTTTACTATACTATGTTTAGGCATCTGGAATAATTTAGGACAGCTTGTTCCTCATATAAGCTTAATACAAGCAAATATATGAAGGGATTAGGACTACAAGACCTGATAGAAGAATTTATTCTCCCTCTTCTCTCTTTAGAGCCTTTTATATACATCTCTTAAACACAAGTCTTTATACTGGCCTCAATGCTTAGTGATTGGATTTTTTAAATAGCTAAAGCATTTTCCATTGGGTATTCTTTTAATTCATATTGTTTTATTTACTTTGTATATAAATGGTTATATATGTACTGTGCATGCATTTGTGTTTATGCATATGTCTATGTGTTTGCATGTGTATTTGTGTATAATTGTGTACATGTGTATACACTAGATTTGTGGTTGTTTCTCTTCCTTAGCTGTTCTCCACCTTATTTTTTAAATAGGGTTTGTTTTACTGAGCCTGGGGCTCACTGTTTCAATTGGATATGTTTTCTAGAGAGCAACAGTAATTCTCTTGTTTCTGCTCTCCAGATCTGGGGTTAAAGGATCTCACTACTATGTAGGCACAATGTTATTGTGCACTTTGTAAAGATATAAATGGTGATTTAAGTGCCACCCATATCTGTTTGTAATCCTTGTTCTGAGAATCTTCTGTCTAAATATTGTTCCCAAGTACATCAATAAAGCAGCTTGACAGCCAGTGACTGAGCAGGGGATAGAATATGGTTGGACTTCCTAAGAGGCACAGGGGAAGAAGAGAGAGAAAGGATGTGGAGTTCAGCCTTGGGCAGAGGTCCAGGAGATAACAGCTGAGAATAGCTGGAGCAGAGAATGCTATAAAATGAAAATATCTTGGAAAATTTGGCAATAGGAAATCATATTAGTTTAGATGGTTAAATAGATTCATACTTCTCAATTTTTATGCTATAAAGCATGCAATATATGTGTAATATTCCACTCAGTTATTTGGGTGCTAGCCAGGTGAAGAGAGAAACTGCAACACATTTTTTAAAAATTTCTTAAAATATGTTTCTTTTTAACATATATATTTATATTATTACACATGAATACAATAGACTACATACAGCAGGAAGAACCACCAGACAATCAGGAATTATATAAATGTTACATTCATAGTGATTTGCAGATGTCTTACTTCTGTTCATACAATGAGAGAACCAGCCTTAATTGCTCTGCGCATCCTGTACACCTCACACAATCATAATATTAGAACTGTATAATGCTTGTGAGAAATTATGTTTTCAGAAAAAAGTACTGGACACTGATACTGAATCAGATCTGACAGGATTCATTTCACTCAACATACTGCACACTGACATCCTGCATCCTCCATGTTCCAGGTCCAGGCACCTCAGTTGCTGTTACCCATCAGAACAGGACAGCTTTCAGGACAGCACTGTAAAAAGCTTCTGTTTCCAATTTGTGCAGCATTTCAGACTGTCCCATAGAGGACTCCTATTAAACCTAGAATTTTGCAACACTTGGAAAACGGACCACAAATGCTATCCCTTGCTTACTTTAACCATTTTGCCCAATTTTTTCTGGCCCCTTCAAAGTTATTATTTACCATAAATCAGCCCTAAGAAACCAAAAGTGAACAGTGTCTCACTTCCTCTAAGGGGGTTTGGTAAGCTTATTTTCATTGGGAGTTAGTTATAAGTTATTATTGGTCTTATACAGAAAGGAAACTAGGTTGGGTTCAGGGACATCTCTCTTTTCATTTATCTTTCTTTTGTAGGTAAGGATATAGGAGCTGAAAGGAAAGAGAGGAGGATATAGAAATATACACAGAGGATAGAAAAACGGTAAATTATTTAATCTACTCCTCTATCAAGGCCTTAACTGCAACACATTTTTAAAACAACCACTAACACCACTTCATTGTCTACATGGATGCTAAGATTACTTGTGTTTGCACATCAAGCACTTTACCCACTGCCTCTCTCCCAACCAGTTCCCAGTTACTCTCTGGATAAGAAGCTTAAGTCAGCAGGGTGGTGAAGGCTTGTGATCTGCACCTGTAGGAAGAGGATCAAATCTTAAAATCATTCTTGGCTGCATGAGTCCCTGTGACAAACAAAACTTTCAGACTTCTAATATATCATTTACCCCTGCCCATGTACCTTATCTTATAATATTCCTGCTCAGAAAAAGAAACTATCTCCTTATATATAACTTCTGTTGCCCTATAACAATCTGAGAAGTTCAATAAGAATCCAAAGATAAATTGGAAGTTCCAAAGTAGACAAGATCCATTTTCAGAATACGGAAACTTGCCGAGCAAATTCCCTTAGCTTCCATAGTCTACATTTTAACAAAGGGTTACCTGTTTCTATGTCTTATCTACCTCTATTTATACCACTATATAAAATCTGACTAAATAAATTGCTCAATATAAATTCATTCTCTTTTGTTGTTGGTGAGAAAGCCACTTTACAGTTCACATTGGCCTGGACAAAGGTTTAACAAATGCTTGCCAATGCTAATGAGATCCAGGGATGGCTTGCATGAGTAAAACCTGTTGGCTTGTTTGATTTCAGGTCTTTGGTCTTATTTGGCAAGGTGCATAATTTACACTGCTTCCATTTCCCCAAGAAATTATAAAACACATTCAAGTCTCAAACTGTCTCAGATGTATTAGCATTTAACCCTGGTTATAAATGGGAATAACTTAAAAATTTTCAAATACACTCCTACTGGGCTTTATGACCAATTCTTCTGACTTATTTATTTTAAGTACTGGAAGTGATCAACCATCAATCTCAAACATTCTACAGGGTACCTAGCTTGTGTTCTGGCTATTGAACAGACAAATCATAATAAAAAAATAAATTTTCTTTTAGGAAATGTATTCATGTCAACATGGCTTCTCTACCATCCTAGATGTCAGCGCACTCTAATTAAAAGTCCATTTATTATACCATTAAATGTATGTTTCCATTCTCCTACAAGGAAATTGTTTCTATAATTGTGAAAACACAGAGTTAAATAATGTCTAATTCAAATCAGAGAATGATTTCCCAGTATGTTCTTAAATGTCTTGCTTTTGACTTACTTGTCCTTAGTTACTCTCCTCTCTTCAGTTACTATTACTGTAGCTTATTCTAGAGGAATGAAGTATATTCTAAGCAATGGAGCAGGATAAAGCTGGAGTCAACAAAATGTCAACATATCACTTCATTTAACATTTGAACCAGAACATGTATAACAGGTGGAAGTATAAGTGTCCTATTCAGGTAATTTTAACTGTTATATCATGTAGATTCTTTGCTATATAATTAATTATCAACATAATTAGAAAGAGTGTGCTTTAGCTCATATTTAAATCCAGCTATAATTCATAAAATGTATAAATAAAGGTGTACTGAAGGGTGAAAATATTGCCTCTTATTTTCACATCCATAGTTCAGAAATTTTGCTGGTTTACAAAGAAAGACGTAAGCTTATTTAGCATCCTATCTTTTCACATGATGATCCAGCCTACAGGGACCATAGAAGTGTTGTACTTTTCATTTATTTTTACATATGTGCACAAATAGAAGAACTCAACAGAATGGAAGTGGCTTTACAGTTTCAAATTAGAATTCACATGTCCTGGTTTCTAAGAAGTTGTCTTTCCACCCTTTCACAGGTGGAATAATAATCAAATGGCATACAGGAATTTGAACATTTAGATTCATGAAACCATGAAATCATGGTTTTAAAGGTATGATGGATTTTAAGGTGCAAAAGATCACTAATGCATAAAGCAATTGAATATATAAATTGGATATAATAATACTTTTTATTGAAGCTTTAAAATACTGCATGCTTTTAATGTTAAAATTTTCAAACATCTAATAGGGAGGGCATTTAATGTGGAGTATTTGGCACCATAGTTTAAGCAATCTGAATTTCTGATGTGCATCTCCTTTTCCCCTTGGCTTCATAGGACACAAATGTGTAGTGTTAATTTCTATCTGATGCATTTTACTAGCTATCGATATTGTTTTAGTTCAAACACAAGGTGAATTGGAGCCAAATTAAAATTATAAAAATATCTCTGTGTGTGCAACAGTATCCTACAGATTAATGGGAGGGCAAATGAACAAAAGGCTGGCAAATGACCTCTGCTCTCTTAACCTCACTTTCTCAGTTATACAACAAGATGCATAGATATTTTTTAGTGACTGCTATGGAGATTTTCTGGAGAACTTTATAAGAGCACTGGGAGAGAAAACACACACACACGCACACACAAGCCTAAGTTCTAAGGACTTAGCTTCAGTACTTAACATTCTGAAAATCCCAGTCAGATGTACCAAGGGAATGTTTTAAGTAATTCCTTTTTGAGGTTTTGTGTAGTGGCTGTAAATGTGATTTTGTTTTGATCCTAGTATGGGATGTGAAACAGACTTGTAAGGATGTACAGTGAATTTTAGCTGAAAACTGACTTGTGAGAGAATAGGTGTTGTTTTTCCACTGAAAGAGGAACCACCTCTTTTTGTGTCATGGTCATTGCCAACTGAGAAACATCCTAGCATCCTAGTACAGACTGTGAGAGGATATGCTTGTGTGTGTGTGTGTGTGTGTGTGTGTGTGTGTGTGTGTGTGTGTGTGTGTAAGTCCAAAACAAGAGGTGGGGCTTCTTGGTGTTGGCTGTTCATCACTCCACTAAAAGATGCTCCTAGAGAGAACCACCTAGTGAATGTTCTGGTTGCTGCTCCTGATTCCATATACTGCAGTTGCAGTCAACTTTGCTGAATTAATGGCTGCTAACTGGTATATCTGGTATATTGGATTCCTGCCAACTTTGCCAGTGGAATTGCTCCAAGAAACTGAGTTTAAAAAGCTTTATTCCTTCTGTTTCCATTAACCTGTTTTCTCTCCTATCTACGGTAGAAAGTATGAGCCTTAAAGAACCCAAAATAAAGTAGGTTTCAAAAAGTTCAAAGCCTACAGTTTTGTTTTTATTAAGAAAAAAGTAATAGCTAGATTCTGGAAACAACCTAAGTGTCTCTCAGCTGAAGAATGGATAAAGAAACTATGGCCCTTTTACACAATGGAATACCACTCAGCTATCAAAAGATAAAAATTAAAAAAAAAAAAAAAAGAAAAGAAAAGAAAAGAAGAAAGAAAGAAAAGAAATCATGAAATTTGAAGGCAAACGGATGGAACTAGAAAAGATCAATCTGAGTGAGGTAACCCAGACCCAGAAATACACATATGGTATGTATTCACTTGTAAGTAGATTTTATGCTTATAGTACAGGATAAGCACACTGCAATGCACAGATCAAATAGGAGAACAAAATAGAAGAAGAAGCACAAAAAGCAAAGACAAATAAGGGTAGAGATCAGACCTGGGGAGATGGGGGTGTTTCAGGGATGAGAAGTGGGGCTGGGGTAGGAGAAGCAGTGGGGAGGGCAGAAGGCATTCAGAGAAAAGAGGAACTGTGGGAGGAGCATCTCTGGGACAACCTGCAGACCTAAGTCAGTATAGACTCCTGGAAGGCATGAGGGGAACTCTAGCAGAGACTCCTGGTAGCAGGGGCCTTAAAGTCCAAAGAGGAAATGCTCTAACTAGACAAGCCTCCTAGCAGAGGGCAGGGAAGACCAATCCCCCCGCAAAAACATCAATACAAAACTCAATTTGCCTAAAAGATGTTCAAAAATAAAGATAGAGCAGATGGGGCAGGGACTAAGAGATCTTCCAACCAATGCCTGGCCTAACCCAAGACCATGCGAGAGAGCCTACCACTGACTGACACTATTCGTGTTGCTCTGCTATGTCTGCAGACAGGAGCCTACCAGAGTTGTCTTCTGAGGGCTTCCGCCCAGCAGCACTTCGAAACAGGCTGATAGTCACAGACAAACTTTGGGCAATATGTAGGGAGTGTTGTAAAAAAGTGTATGTGGGGGGGGGGTGTGAAGAAGGACTTTGAGGACATTGGAGCACCACAAAAGACCAAGAGAGCCAACTAACCAGGTCCCAGATGGGCTTCCTGAGATTGAAGCATCACCCAAGGACCATGCATATACTGGACCTAGGTCCCCTACAAAGATTTAGACAAATAGCAGCTCAGGCTTCATGTGGGTCCTGTAATAAGGGGAGCAAAGGCTTTCTATGACATGGACTCTGCTACAATATTTTTGATCACTTCCTGCTGGTGGGGCTTCCTTGTAGCACACAGGGGAAGAGGACATGCTCAGTCCTTATGCAACATGATGATGAATGTATTGGAAGTGGGGCTCCCCTTTTCTGTGACACAAGGAAGGGGGAGGGGGTGAGAGAGATATGGAAGGAGGGTGGGACTGGGAGGTGAGGAAGGATGGGGCTATGGCCTAAATATAGAAAAATTAAAAATCTATTTTGCCCCCCCCAAATCACAGGAACTGCATTGACTGTCATGTTTTACTGTACATGAAATTCTTAAAAATAGTTGTTTCACCATGATACTCTGTACTTAAGTAAACCTTTATTTGAAATAATTGGGCCTGACTAAAGAACTTTCTGTTCAACAAATGTTAAAATTTATGAAATAATCTATGAGGAAACTGAGGTTCTGATTAAAAACTGTGGGTGTGAATGGTGGAGAACATCATGGGTGTGTGTACCAAATGCAGCTTTCAGAGAAATTAGAAATTTAAAAGAAGGCAGAATTCACAAAAACAAGACGTTATGCAGTAAAAGTGAAGTTATCATAATATGTCAATTATATTACTAGATAAGGAGTCCACCTTTACCACCTCTGCTGATCACATTACAGATTTCATATCTTGTCCCAGTTATTATAATAGATATATCCAACTAGTTAATACATCCACTTACTAGATGGAAATGGAAATGCTAATGTTTTAATGTGTATTATTTCATATTCTATATTGCTTAGGCTTTATTTTACAACAAAAAAGAGAGAAAAATATTATTTTAAAGCATTCAATCCATGTAAATACAACAGGCATTGAGGCTATGAATAAGCATAAAAGAGAGAATTCTGAGAAACTTTCAGCCATATGCTTTGTAATGCCAAGAATTCACTAAGTTTTGGTTTTAAAGTCTGCTCTTGTCTCTATTAACCTTAACATATTGATGAAAGTTGGAGAAGATTATTGCAAAGGCTGAAGTTCTTTCCTTCTTTTCTTGGGAACATTATGAAAACCAGTGAATATTGATACCAGGCTGGGAAAGTGCCCCTAGAATAGACATCTGGCTTAGCAGGACATGTGTGTGTTTTGAGGAATATGCTTTCCAAACATAGGCAAGCAACAAGTTCTTAGAGAGCATGTGATATTACAAGTCAAATGTGCTCCCTTCATTTTTATGAAACATAGTTTTTTTTATTAATTTATTCTTGTTACATCTCAATGTTTATTCCATCCCTTGTATACTCCCATTCTTCCCTCCCCCCCCATTTTCCCATTCTTCCCCTCCCCTATGACTGTTCCTGAGGATGATTACCTCCCCCTGTATATGCTCCTAGAGTATCAAGTCTCTTCTTGGCAACCTCCTGTCCTTCCTCTGAGTGCCACCAGGTCTCCCCCTCCAGGGGACATGGTCAAATGTGAGGCACCAGAGTACGTGAGAAAGTCATATCCCACTCTCCACTCAACTATGGAGAATGTTCTGACCCTTGGCTAGATCTGGGTAGGGGTTTAAAGTTTACCGCCTGTATTGTCCTTGGCTGGTGCCTTAGTTTGAGCGGGACCCCTGGGCCCAAATCTGCCTATCATCATGTTCTACTTGTAGGTTTCTAGGACCATCTGGATCCTTCTACTTTGCTATTCTCCCATATTTCTCTCATTTAGAGTCCCAATAGGATGTCCTCCCCTCTGTCCCAGTTTCCTGGTAAGTGAAGGCTTTCGTGGGACATGCCCCTTGGGCTAGTATGCAGATATAAATGAGTATATACCATTGGATTCTTTCTGCTTCTGGGTTAACTCACTTATTATGATCATTTCTAGCTCAATCCATTTACCCACAAATTTCGGGAATTTCTTGTTTTTAATAGCTGAGTAGTATTCCATAGTGTATATGTACCACAGTTTCTTTATCCATTCTTCTACTGATGGACACTTAGGCTGTTTCCATGTTCTGGCTATTATGAATAAGGCTGCTAGGAACATGGTTGAGCAAATTTTCTTGTTGTGTGCTGGAGCATCTTCTGGGTATATTCCAAGGAATAGAATAGCTGGCTCTTGAGGAAGCCCTATTCCCAGTTTTCTGCGATAGCACCAGATAGATTTCCAAAGTGGCTGTACTAGTTTGCATTCCCACCAACAATGAAGGAGTGTTCCTCTCTCCCCACATCCTCGCCAGCATGTGGTGTCGCTTGAATTTTTGACCTTAGCCATTCTGATGGGTGTAAGATGGAATCTCACAGTTGTTTTGATTTGCATTTCCCTGATGACTAAGGAGGTTGAGCATTTCTTTAAGTGTTTCTTAGCCATTTAATATTCCTCCTTTGAGATTTCTCTGTTTAGTTCCAAGCCCCATTTCTCAATTGGGTTATTTGGTTTGGTGGTGTTTAATTTCTTGAGTTCTTTATATATTTTGGATATTAGACCTTTGTCAGATGTAGGGTTGGTGAAGATCTTTTCCAAGTCTGTAGGCTGTCGCTTTGTTCTCTTGACAGTGTCTCCAGCCTTACAGAAGCTTCTCAGCCTCATGAGGTCCCATGTATTAATGGTTGACATTAAGGCCTGGGCCGTTGGTGTTCTGTTCTGGAAGTTTTCTCCGGTGCCAATATGTTCCAGGCTCTTCCCCACGTTTTCCTCTAAGTGTCTTAGTGTCTCTGGTTTTATGTTGAGGTCTTTAATCCACTTGGATTTGAGTTTTGTGCAAGGTGAAAAATATGGGTCCAGTTGCATTTTTTTACACATAGACCTCCCGTTAGACCAGCACCATTTGTAGAAGATGCTATCCTTTTTCCGTTGAATGGATTTGGCTTCTTTGTCAAAAATCAAGTGACCCTATGTGTGTGGATTCATATCTGGGTCTTCGATTCGATTCCACTCATCAACCAGCATGTTGCTGTGCCAGTACCATGCTGTTTTAATTATTATTGCTTTATAGTACAGTTTGAGATCAGGTATGGAGATTTCTCTGGAGCACCTTTTATTGTACAAGATGGTTTTAGCTATTCTGGGTTTTTTGTTTTTCCATATGAAGTTCAGAATTGAACTTTCAATGTCTTTAAAAATTGTGTAGGCATTTTGATAGGGATTGCATTGAATCTGTGGATTGCTTTTGGTAGGATGGCCATTTTTACTATGTTAATTCTCCCGAACCATGAGCAAGGAAGATCATCCCATCTTCTCAGGTTATCTTCAATCTCTTTCTTCAGAATTTTGAAATTTTTTTCAAACAAGTCCTTTACTTGCTTAGTTAGAGTAACTCCCAGATATTTTATATTGCTTGTGGCTAATGTGAAGGGTGTGGTTTTCCTAATTTCCTCCTCTGCAAGCTTGTCATTTGTGTATAGGAAGGCTACAGACTTTTTTGAGTTAATTTTGTATCCACCTAATTTGTTGAAGGTGTTTATCAGCTGTAGGAGTTCTCTGGTGGAATTTTGAGGGTCACTTATGTACACTATTGTATCATCTGCAAATAGGGATAATTTGACTTCCTCCTTTCCCATTTGGATACCCTTGATCTCCTTTTGTTGTCTTATTGCTCTGGCTAGAACTTCGAGTACTATATTGAAGAGATATGGGGAGAGTGGGCAGCCTTGCCTTATTCCCGATTTTAGTGGAATTTCCTTGAGTATGTCACCATTTACTTTGATTTTGGCTATTGGCTGGCTGTATATAGCCTTTATTATGTTGAGGAAAGTGCCTTGTATCCCTAATCTCTCTAAAACTTTAAACATGAATGGGTGTTGTATTTTATCAAATGCTTTCTCTGCATCTAAAGAGATGATCATGTGCTTTTTTAATTTTCAGTTTGTTGATATGGTGGATTACATTGATGGATTTCCGTATATTAAACCATCCCTGCATGCCTGGAATGAAGCCTACTTGGTCATGATGAATGATATCTTTGATGTGTTCTTGTATTCGTTTTGCAAGTATTTTATTTAGTATTTTTGCATCGATGTTCATAAGAGAAATTGGTCTGAAATTCTCTTTCTTTGTTGAGTCTTTTTGAGGTTTAGGTATCAATGAGACCATGGCCTCATAGAATGAATTTGGTAATTTTCCATCCACTTCTATCTTTTGGAGTAGCTTGAATAGTATCGGTATTAGCTCGCCCTTGAAGGTCTGGTAGAATTCTGCACTGAAACCATCTGGCCCTGGGCTTTTTTTGGGTGGGAGACTATCAATGATTGCTTCTATTTCTGTAGGGGAACTGGCACTATTTAGCTTGTTTATCTGTTCCTCACTCAACTTTGGCAAGTGAACTCGATCAAGAAAATTGTCTATTTCCCTTAGATTTTCAAATTTTGTGGTGTATATGTCTTCAAGGTAGTATCTCATTATTCTTTGTATTTCTTCAGTGTCTGTTGTTATGTCTCCCTTTTCATTTCTGATTTTGTTGATGTCAGTACTGTCTCTCTGTCTTTTAGGTAGTTTGGCTAACGATCTGTCTATCTTGTTGATTTTCTCAAAGAACCAGTTCTTGGTTTTGTTGATTCTTTGGACTGTTTCCTTAGTTTCTAATTTGTTAATTTCAGCCCTGAGTTTGATTATTTCCAGGCATCTCCTCCTCTTGGGTGTTTCTGCTTCTTTTTTTCCTAGGGCTTCCAGTTGTGTTGTTAAGATGCTTATGTGTGATGTTTCCAATTTCTTTTTAAAGGCACTTAGTGCTATGAATTTTCCTCTTAGCACTGCTTTCAATGTATCCCACAAATTTGGGTATGTTGTTCCTTCATTTTCATTGAATTTCAGAAACTCCTTGATTTCTTTCTTTATTTCTTCTCTGACCCAGGTGTCATTTAGCAGAGAGTTGTTTAGTTTCCACGTACGTGTAGGCTTTTTGTTATTTCTGTTGTCGTTGAATTGCAGCCTAAGAGCATGGTGATTTGATAGGATCCAAGGTATTATTTCAATCCTCTCGTATCTATTGAGGCTTGCTTTGTGACCTACGATGTGATCAATTTTGGAGAAGGTTCCATGGGGTGCAGAGAAGAAGGTATATTCTTTCTTGTTTGGGTGAAAGGTTCTATAGATATCTGTTAGATCCATTTAACCCATGGCATTGGTTAATGATGTTATTTCTTGGCTTAGTTTCTGTTTCAATGACTTATCCTTTAGTGAGAGTCGGGTGTTGAAGTCTCCCACTATTATTGTGTGGGGATCTATGTGTGGTTTAAGCTTTTTTAGCAGATCTTTTACAAATGTGGGTGCACTTGTATTGGGAGCATAGATGTTCAGAATTGTGATGTCATCTTGGTTGACTTTACCTTTGATGAGTATGAAGTGTCCTTCCTCATCCCTTTTGATTAATTTTGGTTGAAAGTCTATTTTTTTCGATACTAAAATGGCTATGCCTGCTTGCTTCTTGTCACCATTTGCTTGGAATATTTTTTTCCAACCTTTTACCCTGAGGTAATGCCAATCATTATGGATGAGATGTGTTTCTTGAATGCAGAAGAATGTTGGATCTTGTTTATGGACCCATTCAGTTAGTCTGTGTCTTTTTATTTGAGAATTGAGACCATTGATGTTGAGAGATATTAATGACCAGTGACTGTTAAGAGTCTTAATTTTGATGTTGTTTCCAGTTGAGCATTTGTGTAGTTGTGTTTTTGCCATGGTATAGTTATCTATTTCCTGAGTAGTTTTGGTTAGCTTGACCCTTTGGGATGGAGTTTTCCTTCTAGTACCTTCTATAAAGCTGCATTTGTGGATAAGTACTGTTTGAATTTGTTTTTGTCATGGAATATTTTGTTTTCTCCATCAGTGGTTATTGATAATTTTTTTGGGTAAAGTAGTCTGGCCTGGCATCTGTGGTCTCTTAGGGTTTGCAGGATCTCTGTCCAAGACCTTCTGGCTTTTATGGTCTCTGCTGGGAAGTCGGGTGTAATTCCGATAGGTTTGACATTAAATGTTATTTGGTCCCTTTCCCTTGCAGCTTTTAATATTTTTTCTTTGTTCTGTTTAAATGTTCATCTAAGGAAGTTGGGCATCTGTTAGCTTTACAAATAGTGAATCTCTTCCATCATATTGTTTATTTGATTAAAGAAAATTATATACAACAGTCTCTAAAATATTTTAATCCAGAAGGATTTGCATTGAGAATGAATTCCATTGAGATTAGGGTGACAGAAATACAAGAGGAAATGTGCTGTGTGAATTCACACTTAGGAATGTCATTTGACTGTAGATATAAATGTTCAGTTATCTTATGGAGCAATATCTGGAAGACCTATGCAGTAAAAGCAGCTAGCAGAATGTTCCCCTTCTCTAGGGACGTTATTGAATCATTTTTCTAAGGTATAGTAACACAATATTCATGATTAAAAAGGTGATTTTTTTATCTCAAACTTATGGGGAGGGGGAAAAATAGGAATAAATGATACCTTGGTTTTAGAGTCTATAGAAAATTATGATCATTGATCATTAAATCATTCCAGTTTAGAGAAAAATTTTTCATATCAGTAATGTATGCATGTTAAGCTAGTTGTAAATTTTCAAGATACACATATCTAGAACATAGTAGAAAGGGATAGATGTATAATTAAGAAACAATTCAGTATGAATGGAGTTTCTTACAAATTTATGTTTATAATTAAATGATCATAATTAAACCCAGAGAAAGTTCCACTACAGGTTTTATCTTACTTTTAAGTGACTCTAACATAAATATTTATTTGTTTGTTTGAATATTATTTATTTATTTTTATTCACTTTACATCTTGGTCATAGCTCCATCCTCCTCTCCTCCCAGTCTCACTCTTCCTCTCTCACCTTCTCTCCCATCAGAAAAGGGGAGCCCCCACTTCCTACCCAACCCAGTTCATCAAGTCACATCAGGACAGTGCATGTCTTCTTCCCCAGTGTCCTGGCAAGGCAGTCCTGCCAGGAGAAAGTGATAAAAATATGACATCAGAGTCTATATTAGCGACATTCCCCACTCCCTTTACTAGAGGACCCAATGAAGACTGAGCTGCCCATCAGCTACATCTTTGTAGGGGGACTAGGTCCAGCCATGCATGGCCCTTGGTTGGTGCTTCAGTCTCAGCTAGCTGCAGGGAGCTGAGGATATTTGGTTCTGTTTGTCTTTTTATGGAGCTCCTGTCACTGGTCACCCCTTCTTTTCCATAAGACTCCATATGCTTTGGCCAAGGTTTAGCTGTGAGTCTCAATATCTCTTTCAAACTGCTGCTGGCTGGAGCCTCTCAGAGGACAACTCTGCTAGGCTCCTATCTACAAGTAGAGCTGAGTATTGATTTGTTGTTGTTGTTGTTTGTTTGTTTGTCTTCCTGGATTCACAGGAGATATTTAATGGAGGTCATGAATGATATTTACTAGAGAAAAATTAAATATTTTAAAGAAAATAATTGATCAAAACAAATGTTTCTCATTTTGAAAAGTCTACAAACACATATACACCTCTAGTAATGCTGATCAAGGAGAAAAGTAAATAAAATGAAGTAAAAGAAGAAGAAAGAGGAGGACGAAGAGGGGGAGGAAAAGGGAGAGGAGGAAGATCATTAACTTGAAACCACTGTGATCATGTGGAAAGTTATAAAGTCAGGTCCCCAAGGCTAGAGGCAAGAAGATGGAGCAGCACATAGGTGAGGGTGCCCCCTCATATGAAAGGTGAGTTGATACAGAGTATCTTCTGGGTCAGAGATGAATGGCTATGAGCATTCTGAATCCTCCACTGTCCTTCAAATCTACAGGTACCAAATCTTAAGCCCCAAACTGTAACATCCTAAATGCAATCTATGTTTTAGGGATACCCGGGCTTACTTTGTCCCTCTTTTCTCAATTCTACTTTGAAATTCTTCTCAGTGCTGCTCTCATCTATTAATGGTATCTCACTATGTGACTATATACAACAGATATTTTTGTTTTAACATATATATTTATTTTATTGCACATGAATAAAACAAATTACATACAGCAGGGAGAAACATGAGGTGATCATGAGTTATATAAATGTTACATTCATGGTGATTTGGCTATTTGTATTTGTCAAACTTGAAATAAAAATCTTTCCTATTTTGTTTGGTCTAAATTTCTGAATGAAATACAATTTCTATCATATCTCTTTTCTATAAACTTAAATCTTTTATATCGAACTAAAAAGATCTTATCCCCTAACCAACTAAACTTGATTGTAAAACTATACAATCTGCTCTTCAACCCCCCTCAGAGACTTGAGAAGGAATAAAACTTAAATGCCTGAGTGAACTGGTAGTGTAAGTTAGCAGCTTCTAGAATGAAAAAATAGTGTCAGGAGTTGGCTCTCTCCTATGAGATGGTCTTGGGGTAGGCCAGGAATTGTTTAAACATTACCTCAGTCTCTGCTTTCTCTGCTCTCTCTTTATCATTGCACATATTGTAGACAGGACAAATTTTGTGTCCAAATTTTTGTGAGTGGATTGGGATTCCCATTCTTCTACTAGGAGTCTTGTCTAGTTAGAGAGTATCTTCTTCAGTAACTATGGCCAATGCTTCAGGGAGTCTCTGCCAGAGTCCCCTCTTATTCTCCAAACAGCCTACCATGACTTAGGTCTCCAGCTTGTCACAGAGATACCCCCACGCACAGCTTCTCTTTTCTCTCAGGCCTTCTGTCCTCTTCCCTTTTTCTCCTCAGGTCAGATTTCTTCTCTCATATCTCTCTGTGATCCATCTCCTACCTTGTTCTATCTCTTCAACCACTACCTCTATCTTTTCTATTTCCGCTTCTGAGTGATGTTAGAGCATCCTCCCTTGGATCCTCATTATTACTTACCTTCATTGGGTCTATGAATTGTAATATGTTTATCCTTTATGATATGGCTAAAGTCCACTTATAAGTGAGTACATCTCATGTGTGTCTTTCTGTATCTGGGTTACTTCACTCAGGATGATCTTTTCAAGCTCCATATATTGTATTCAAATTTCATAATTTCTTTGTTCTAATATTGTATCCTTGTGTACATTTATCACAGATTTTTAATCTATTGTTTGGATAAGAGACATCTAAGTCATTTATAGATTCAGGCTATTATAAATAAAATTGCTATAAACATAGTTGAGCAAGTGTCCTTGTTGTGTGTGTGGGGCATCTTTAGGATTTATACTCAGGAGTGGAATAGCTCAGTCTTGAAGTAGAACTGTTCCCAATTTTCTGAGAAAGCACCAAATTGATTTAAAGAGTGGTTGTACAAGTTTGCACTCCCACCAGCAATGGAGAAGTAGTCTTCTTTCTCCACACCCTGCCCTGGATGTGTTGTCAGTTGAGGTTTTTGTTTTAGTCATTCTGATAGGTTTAAAGTGTAATCTCAAAGTCTTTTTTACTTGGGTTTCCCTGATTACTAAGAATTTTTAGCATTTCTTTAAGTTCTTATCAGACATCATAGATTCCTCTGTTGAGAATTATGTTTTGCCAAAGAAATAATGGATAAAAGAGATCCAGAGGATACAAATTGGAAAGAAAATAGTCATAAAGTATTACTATGCACCTATGATAAGATAGTATACAGAAATGACACCCAAAATTCTACCAGAGGACTCTTAGACCTGATAAACATCAGCAAAGTGGCTTAATACAAGATTAACTTTAAAAATTCAGTAACCCTCCTGTATACAGAGGAAAAATTGGATAAGAAAGAAATAAGGTAACCTACACGCATCACAATAACCACAAATAACATACAATATCTTGGTGTAACTCTAACCAAGCAAATCAAACACCAGTATGACAAGAACTTCAAGTCTCTGAAGAAAGAAATTGAAGAAGTTGGAAAGATCTCCCATGTTCATGGATTGGTAGCATTAACATAACAGAAATGGCTATCTTTCCAAAGACAAATCTACAGATTTAATGCAATCCCCACCAAAATACCAACCCAATTCTTTACAAAACTACAAATAACAATTCTAAACTTCACATGGAAAAACAAAATGAAACAAAAAACATAATAACTAAAACAATACTATACGATAAGATAATAAGAGAAATTTTGGAGGTATCTTTATCCATGACCTCAAGTTATACTACAGCACATAGTAATAAAAACTGTATGGTACTGGTGTAGAAATAGACAGGTTGTTCAATAGAACCAAATCAAAGACCCAGAAACAAACCCAACCATCTATGAAAACTTGATTTTTGGCAAAGGAGCCAAAACCCTGTAAAGAAAAAAAGAGAGCATCTCCAAATAATGGTGCTTGTCTACACTTAGAAAAAGCAAATAGATCTATATTTATTGCTGTGCACAAACTCAAGTCCAAGTTCATCCAAGACCTCAATGAAACACCTTGTACACTAAAACTATTAGAAGAGAAACTGGGGGAGACCCGTAAACTCATTGGCACAGAAGACAACTTCCTGAAAAGAACACCAACCACTCACCCTCTAACATCAACAATTAATAAATGGGACCTATTGAAACTGAAGAGCTTCTGTAAGGCAAATCACATTGTCAAAAGAAGGAAACAACAGTATAAAGACTGGGAAAAGATCTTCACCAATCCTAAATCTTACAAGGGGTAAATATCCAAAATACATAATAGAACTCAAGACATTAAAAACCAACATATAAAATAACCCAATTTAAAAAATGGGCAACATATCTAACGTAAGTATCATTACAGCTATGACAGAAGACCACTGGTGCTTCTTTGGGCTGTGTTGGTAAAACTAAGCAAGTTATTGTCATTATTCTAATATTCTTATCTGTTAAATGGAACTATTAAAAGTCATATACATAAACAAATACAACTTTTAATAAGACCAGCTTGATGTAGTTTGGGGCAAAATGTCCAACTGACTGTACATAACTGAAAGCAAAAACACCTTTGAAAATATATAAAATTTTGTTCCCAGAATTCTGGGATATCATTATATCCTCAGTTCTGTGATAAGAAATGTTACATGAGTTCAGGTACCTTGACAAAAAAGAACGTTCTTGAGG
This sequence comes from Acomys russatus, assembly GCF_903995435.1. Lineage (NCBI taxonomy): Eukaryota > Metazoa > Chordata > Mammalia > Rodentia > Muridae > Acomys > Acomys russatus. The sequence continues at coordinate 55,642,758 of NC_067137.1, read as the reverse complement.
TCACTTTGAAGATGATTGTACAAATCTTTAAAACACAAGAAATGGAAAATTTTAGATCTTTCATCATCAGTCCATGGAAAACAATAAAAAATGCTTTTGTATAATATCCTAGCATTTTTCTCATTTTTAACATGTTGTTTTATAGTCCTTTCACATTTTTCTGCATTTGAATAAATTGGATACACAATATCTAAGATGAGATGGCTCAGAGGGTAAGTGTGCTTTCTAGAAAGACTGAGGATCTGAGATCAATTCCTAGAATCCACATAGTAGGGGGAGAGCCCCTACTCTCCAGTACAAATGCATACTGTGACTCACATACATGTGCATGCATGCACGCAAGACATATAAACATCAAAAAAATTCTGAACATCAGTTACTAGTAAATAAAGGAAAATTGAGATTGTTGTGGAATACTGACAGTCTTGTTAACATACTATTTATTATGTCTTCCTTCATTTTCTGCAGCTTTCTGGGGAGGACTTGGCTGAACATAGGCATGTAAATATTCCCTAGCATATTTACATGCTTAGTTTCGTTTACATGCTTAGTTTCTTGATTTTAAGAGAGTGTGTTCATTGTAAATTATTAAACAGTTTGTGAATTCTTTCCTTAGAGTGCCACTATTTCCCTCATACCGGTATAAAATTGTTTTCATATAAGTCACTAAGAAATATTTTGCATGCACTTTCCCTACAAATACCTTGTAATTGATTTTAGGTAACACTATACATACTTATTTTGCTAAAGACTCTCCTTGAAATGAAGTTTATTGCCCAAACTTAAACTATTTTGCATTCTTTTTCCAATAAGCCATATCCAGATTATCAGAGTTAAGAACAGCATATGCCACTTTTAAAAGAGTTATTACAAAAATTATAAAAGTACAGAAAAATAAACAAGAAATAAAAAGTAAAGAAGGATCTATAATTAACCTTTTAAAATTTTGCTATGAAATCTTTTATCAAAAACAATGTATTTAATAATTTCATTTGAACAAAATTATGTTTAACTTCATCAGGCATGTAGTACCAATTTTTCTTAGTTACATTTTTGAAGGAAATGTGTATAATCTGCCAATACCTCCTTCATTTTCCATTTAAAAAGTTTTACTATTTAATCATTTAAATAAAGTTCCTTTCAGTTGACATCATTTGTAATTATGTTAGGAGTATATATGATATTTTGTAAGTATTTGCAATATAATGATTTTATCCAGAAAACTAACATACCATTTCATTAAACTCAGCATATTTTTAATTTTAAATCTTTGACTTATTCTGGTTCTTTATAAAATATATATCTTGCGAGTGTATAGTGTGTTCCTCTAAAATGTGGTACACTATTATGCAGCCAACGGTTTGACTATGTGTTTTACAATTTCATTTATATATTTATTTATTTGTTTATCTATCTATCTATTTATTTATTTATTTATTCACTTTGCACACTGATTGCACCTTCTCTCTCCTCTATTAGACACCGGTCCTCCATTATCTCCTTTCCTTCTCAGAGAAGGGGTAGGTCCCCTATTGGTACCAATCTATCTGGTCAAATTAATTCCCTGCAGGACTAGGCACATCCTCTCCCTCTCAAGCCCAGATAAAGCAGACCATTTAGGGGAATGGGATACAAAGACAGGCAAAGGTCCTCATAGAGGACCCATGTCCATATGCCCAGGTTACTTGACACTGTTGGTCATGAGTCTTCTTGTGCAGTCCTTGACACTTCCAGTTCCTCAATCATTCCTCCAACTTTTCCACAGGACTCCCTAAGCTCTGCCTAATACTAGGCTGTGGTCTTTACATATATTTCTGTCAGCTTCAGAGTAAATCCTCTCAGAAGTTATGGTAGGCTCCTGTCTATAAGCATAGCAGAGTAGCATAATAGTGTTTCTCTCTTATGAAATGCATATCAAGTAGGGCCAGTAGAACTTCAGTAGGCCATTCCTTCAATCTTTGCTCCATCTTTCTTCCTGCACCTCTTGTAGGACCCACAAATTTTGGGTCAAATGTTCTGTGGGTTGGTTGGTGTCTTTATCTGTCTACTGGCAGTCATGCCTGGCTATAGGAGATGATCAATTAAGGCTCCATATGCTCCACTGCTAGAAATCTCAGCAAGGGTGACCCTCCCCAATAGATATTTTGTGACTTCTCCTATCCCAAATCTCAGACAAATTCCAGAGATTTCCCTCATTTTCAATTTCCATTTTCTCACCAGGCCCTCTCTCCCTTGCTCTCCGTACTCCTAATCAACTCCCCTGTTCTCCATCCCATTTTCATTCCTACCCAGGTCCTTTCCTCCATCCACTTCCATTGTGTATTTAGTTTCCCCTTCTGAGTGAGATTCAAGCATCCTTCCTTGGGCATGCCTTGCTATTTACCTTCTTTGGGTGTGTGGATTTTAGCATGGTTATCCTATAATTTATGGCAAATGTCCTCTTATAAGCGAGTATATATCATATATGTTTTTCTGGGTCTGGGTTAGCTTATTCAGGATGATCTTTTCTAGTCCCATCCATTTGCCTGTTAATTCCTGATGTCCTTACTTTTAATAGCTGAGTAGTATTCTATTGTGTAAATGTACCACATTTTCTTTATCAATTCTTCGGGTGAGAAATATATAGGTTGTTTCCAATTTCTGGCTATTATGAATAAAGCTGCTATGAACATAGTTAAGAAAAAGTCCTTATGTTATGGTGCAGCATCTTTTGGGTATATGCCCAGGAGTGGTATATCTGGATCTTGAGGAGAACTATTTGCAAATCTCTGAGAAACTTCCACATTTATTTCCAATATGGTTATGCAAGTTTGTACTCCCAACTGCAATGGAGGAGTTTTCATTTTTCTCCACATCGTTCACAGAATGTGCTGTCACTTGAGGTCTTTCTTTCTTTCTTCTTTCTTTCTTTCTTTCTTTATTTATTTGTCTTTTATGTTAGATATTCTTACAGGAGTATAAAGGAATCTTGGAGTCCCTTTGATTTGCACTCCTCTGGTAACTAAGGATGTTGAATATTTCTTTAAGTGTTTCTTAACTATTTGATATTCTTCTGTTGAGAACTCTCTGTTTTGCTCTGTACCCCATTTTGATTGTTTTTTGTTTAATTTATTAATTTCTTTATATAATTTGGGTACTAGCCATCCTTCAGCTGTAGAGTTGGTGGAGATCTTCTCCCATTATGTAGACTGCATTTTTGTCTGAGTGACAGTGTCCTTTGCCTTACAGAAGTTTTTCAGTTTCAGGAGATTTCATTTGTTATTTGTTCATCTTATTGCCTGAGCTCTTGGTTTTCTGTTCAGAAAATTGTCTCCTGTGCCAATGAGTTCAAAGTAATAATCTATTTCCTCTTCTGTTAGATGTAGTGAATTAGGTCTCATTTTGACTTCTTTGAACCACTTGGAGTAGGCTATTGTGCAAGGTGAAAAATATGGATCTATTTGCATTCTTCTAAATGCAGACATCCAGGTAGACCAGCACCATTTGTTGAATATAATTTCTTTTTTTCATTATATTATTTTGGCTTCTTTGTCAAAAAATCAAGTGCAATATATTTGTGGACTTATTTCTGATTTTTATATTCACTTACATTGACAAACCTGTCTGTTTCTAAGCTAATACCATAGTGTTTTTATCAGTATTGCTTTTTAGTACAGCTTGAAATCAGTGATAGTGATGCCTTCAGATGCTCTCTTTCCAAATTCTTTACGAAGCCACTTAGTGATATGAACTTTCCTCTTATCCCTGAATTCATTGTGTCACATAAGTTTGGTTGTGTTGTGCCTTCATTTTCATGGAATATTAGGAAGTTTTAAAATTTCTTCCCCTGACATAAGGGTCATTGAGTAGAAAGTTGTTCAGTTTCCATGAGTTTGTAGGATTTCCATTGTTTCTGTCATTGTTGAAGTCCAGTTTTAATCCATGGAGATATGATAAGTATTAAGGGATTATTTCAGTTTTTTTTTATCAGTTGAGACTTTGCTTGGTGAAGGTTTCATGAGATGCTGAAACAAACTTATATTAGCGTGAAAAAAATCTGTAGACATTTGGTAAGTCCATTTGATTCATGACATCTGCTATTTTCATTATTTCTCTGTTTAGTTTCTGTCTTGATGAGCTGTCCACTTGTGAGAGCAGGTTGTTGAATTCTCCCACTATTAATGTATGGGTTTCAATTTGTGAATTAATAAGGTTATAATAATGTTTCTTTTACATATGTGGGTGGGTGTCTTTTTATTTGGGGCTTAGGTTTCAGAATGGAGATGTCCTCTCTGTGGACTTTTCTATTTTGTAGGTATGAAGTGTTTTTCTCCATCTCTTTTGATTAATTTTGGATGAAAATCTATTATATTAGATATTATAAGAGCTGCTCCAGCTTCTTCTTTGGTCACTTTGTTTGGAAAATCTATCTTTGTTGCTGAGCTGTGTTTGCATCCATTTTGTACTCCTGTGTCTTTTAATTTGGGAAATTGGTCCATTATTGAGATATATTGATGACCCACGATTGTTAGTTCCTGGTGTTGTTGCTGTTGATGGTTGTGGTGGTACTGGTGTGTGTGGGTTTGTGTATCTTTTGTTTTTTTTCTTGAGCAAAGTTATTTATTTATTGTATTTTCTTGGGTGTAGTTTGCCTTCTTGGTTGGAATTTGCCTTATACCTGGAGTTTTCCTTCTAGTATTTTCTGTAAGACTAGAGTTGTAAATAGATAATATTTAAATTTGGTTTTGTCATGGAAAACTTTTTCCATCTATGGTGATTGAAAATTTTTCTTGGTATAGTAGTCTGGGCTGACATCTGTGGTATCTTAGGCTCTATAAGATATCTGCCAAAACCCTCTGTAATTTAGAGTCTCTGTTGCAAATCAGGTATAATCTGATAGGTATCTCTTTACATGTTACTTGCCCTTTTCCCCTTGTAGCTTTAACATTATTTCTTTGTTTTGTACATTTAATGTTTTGATTATTATGTGGTAGGAGGATTTTCTTTTCTTTTCTTTTTATTTATTTTTTTTTTATTTTTTTTATTTTATTTTTTATTTTTATTAATTTATTCTTGTTACATCTCAATGTTTATCCCATCCCTTGTATCCTCCCATTCCTCCCCCCCCCATTTTCCCATTATTCCCCTCCCCTATGACTGTTCCTGAGGGGGATTATGTCCCCCTATATATTCTCATAGGGTATCAAGTCTCTTCTTGGCTACTTGCTGTCCTTCCTCTGAGTGCCACCAGGTCTCCCCCTCCAGGGGACATGGTCAAATGTGAGGCACCAGAGTACGTGAGAAAGTCGTATCACACTCTCCACTCAACTGTGGAGAATATTCTGACCATTGGCTAGATCTGGGAAGGGGTTTAAAGTTTACCTCCTGTATTGTCCTTGCATCCTATTGGGACTCTAAATGAGAGACGCATGGGAGAACAGCAAAATAAAAGGATCCAGAGGGTCCTAGAAATCTACAAGTAGAACAATATGATAGGCAGATTTGGGCCCAGGGGTCCCTCTCAAACTAAGGATTTTCTTTTCTGATCCAGCATATTTGGTCTTCTATAAGCTTCTTGGTTGTTCATAATTATCCCTTTCTTGAGGTTGGGGATTTTTTCTTCTATAATTTTGTTGAAAGTATTTTCTGGTCCTTGGATCTGGAAATCTTTTCTTTCTTCTATTCCTATTTTTCTTATGTTTAATCTTTTCATAGTGTCATTGATTTCTTGAATGTTTTGTGTCAGGAACATTTTTAGATTTAATATTTTCTTTAACTGATGTATCAATTTTTTCAATTGTACTGTCAATGGCTGAGATTCTCTATTCCATCTCTTGTATTCTGTTAGTGATGCTTATGTCTGCTGTTCCTGTTTTCTTCCCAAAGTTTCCCATCTCCAGGATTCCCTAAGTTTGTGTTTTCTTTATTATTTCTATTTCTATTTTCAGATCTTGAAATGTTTTATTCACTCCCTTCATCTATTTGATTGTATTTTCCTGTACTTCTTTAAGGTATTTATGTATTTTCTATTTAAAGACCTCTATCTGTTTGATAGTATATTTCTGTATTTGCTTAAGGGGTTTATTCTTTTCCTCTTTAACGGTTTCTATCTTCTTTATAATAACAAATTTCATCTGAATTAGAATACTCAGGACTTGTAGTAGTAGTATAGCTGGGTTCGGGTGGTGCCATATTGATCTGGCTCTTGTTGACTATGTTCATTTTTCTTTTTTCTTTTGAGACAGGGTTTCTCTGTGTAGCCTTGGCTGTCCTAGACTCACTTTGTAGGCCAGGCTAGCCTTAAACTCACAGAGATCTGCCTGTCTCTGCCTCCCAAGTGCTGAGATTATAGGTGTGTGACACCACTGCCTGGCTTGACTGTGTTCTAACACAAGCCTTTAGCCAACTGTTTGTGCCTGGTGTTGCCTGAGTGGTCCTGATGCTCACTAAAGCCTCATGAAATCATATAGAATGGGTCATTCTGAGGCTTGGCAGGTATCCTTGGAAGGCAGGTAGAACCTAGAGGCTGGATGCTTCTGGGACCTGTATGGCTTCCTGAGGGAGATGGGTAGGGCCAAGTACCAGAGATTTTATATTTCTGGTGCCCCAGCTGGTCTTCTCCAGAAGGCAGATAGAGCAGTGGCCTGGAGGCTAGATGTTCCTAAAGGAAGAACTTCTAAAACATCTGCAGAGGCTATACCATGGTGCAGATTCCTAACTGGCCCTGCTCTTCTCACAGATCTTGTCAACAGGAGCACAATGTAGTACACAGAACCCTGAGCACTACTCTCAGTTCCTCAGCTATAGTTTACAGTTTACCTTTTTAAACAGAATACAGAAAGTATTATACTTTTCATTGCCAAGTCTGCATCATCATCCTGGTAAAGGTGAATCATATAATTGGACAATCTATTTACAAGCATGTGTGTGTGTGTGTGTGTGTGTGTGTGTGTGTTTATAAGCATGTGTGTGTGCCTTTTTACTTACACTGTGACACTACTGACCTCATATTATTTGCACCAATGTACATCAAAGTATTCATCCCTAATATTTATCTCAAAAATTCTGTAGTTATTTTCTGTGAATTGATGTTTGCAATCTCTAACATCTTTTAACAGAAAAAAATCATTCCTCTAGTCCTGCTTTGCTTACCAAATAGATAATCAGTTGCAATTTCTTCATAGGAGCAAATGCATTGCTCATGTCTTCAGATAATGTAAGTCATCATTTCTCTTTGTGTGTAATTTAATCAGATAAGTAGAGCTTTGCTTTTTAGAGATGAAATATTAACAAGAAAACAATGCAACTCTAGTCTGAAATGCCTTTTGTAACTTAATTTTCACTTGTATTATGGTAATACTTCCGAGCAGATGTTGCAGCTGAGGCGCTGTTTACTATGAACTGCTGTAGGAAATACCGAAGATGCTTTTGAAATAAACAACAACATGACAGGGATGAGGAGACACATCCATTCTTTCTACTTTAAATGATGGCCTCCTTGAGAACAGCTGTTTGGTGTATGTGTTGAAGATATTCTTATTCTTCCATTACATCCAACTATGATTCATTGTAATCCCATGGGCATTATCTGTGATTTTTATTCTTTCAAATACTCTTGGGGTGATGATATCAGGATCTCAGCATCTTACAAATAATTACACACATTTGGCAAAAAAAAAAAAAAAAAATTCTCATACACGTTAGCATGAAGAAGGAATGTATAGCTTAGAGAACATGTAAAGACTTTCCCTCTGTCAACTCTTTGTACAGGATACAATTGCATAAAATAATTTAGACTCTTAAACTCTGTGATTAATATCCTATTATATAAGTTCTAATCTTGTACTTGTTTCTTAAACAAAGTGACAGGCTCCCTTAGTAACGTCCACAATAGTGTGAAATTAATACACACATAGCCAGATTTTATTAGTGAAGACTGATCACTTTTTGCTCTAAAATGTCTTTTTATTAGTGTTTTACAAATGTCACACGTGCACTGACATCATCGTAAACTTAGACGGCAATGTCTTACCTTCTTTGTGTGCACTTTTCCAAGAATGACCATATCATAAAGCAACATAATTGAGGAAAAGGAAAAATTATAAGTTTTAAGTTCTTGATTTGTCATTTTGAAGTATTCCTTAGAATAGAACAGTAATTTACAGAGAAAAATCAGAAAATCACCATTTGATAAGCACCTCAAGACAGGACAAGAAGTATAAATTGTTACAAATTAGAACCTGAAAACTAATAAGGATTGGGACATTGTCTATGTGTCCAGACATGGTACCTATAGAGGATGAATACAAATGCTGGCTCTGGCTTCCAGACACTTCACAGATACAACCTTTATCATACAATAAGGCTAAATGTAGAATGATTTTAAACTAGCACCATGGATGTTTTAGCAAGGGATCACATTCAAAGAACTTCTACGTCTATATGATCCTGCTGGCATGCAAACATGCCCTTAATACACACTTTTAATACCAAACAATGAAGGTAAGGATAGGTTAGCTTATGAAAGCAGGAAGCCATGTTTCAAAGTTACATCTAATTAAGAGGCATAAAAAGTGATGAATCAGAGAAGGATTTGACAGATTGAGTAAGAGATACGATATGCTCAACTCTCATAAGAATAGGACAGGAAAAATAAGCTACATAAGAGCAGAAAAGGGAGAAGGAAAGGGGTGGGGTGGGGGTTTACAGAGAGATTTTTACCAGGAGTGTTTTATAGAGACAGGATGCAGAGAGAACAAGCTAGACACAGGTTAATACAGAATAAGCCAGAGAATGAGAAGGAGCCTAGAAGATTAAAACATATTGCCAGAATTAGATTGAGGACAGGCTGAGAAATTCAGTCACAAGGCAAGGGTAGCTAGATTGAAAAATTAATGATGCCCACTGAGCAGAGAATCAGTGTTTCCTAGGGATGAAATGCCTAATCGGTTATCCAATACTACATTGTCATTATAAAACCATATAAATACGAACAATACTAAATAGACCTAGGAGATTGCATTTATATATACATTCATTTACATATAAATGTGTTTATCACAAGAATAATTAAAGGAAAAGAGGCTATGAAGTTTAGAAGGAGTTTGGAGAAATGTGGACACAGTAGGAATAAGATAAAGGAGATAAAGGGCATAAATGTTGTAAATCCAGTACACATGTATGAAAATTAAAAAAAAAAAAAAAAGAAGCAAGCTATGGAAAGAAAGGCAATAATTTGTATTTGTCTGTGGTCTTCATTTCAGTTTCTGCTTCCATCGTCCCTCTTTAAGCTTCTTTCCTGGGTTCCCTTGGTGATGAATTATAACTGTAAAATGGAATAAGCCCTTTATTTCACTAGTTGTTTTTTGCCATGGTGTTTTATCACAGTAAAAAGAATAAGTAAACAAGCAACATGTGTTCAGGGAAAATTATAAAGTTGGTCTACAAGTAATTTCTTTTCAGATGATTCTGAAAACTTGTATGTGTGTAAATGACTATAAAAAACTAAAAATGTAATAGTTAAAAATGTGAGCATATTGAAAATTTGGAAGTTTAAAGATATTTAAATAGGGTTGTTCAACGATTCTGAAGAAATTCAGTGTTGTTTTTCACTATATTTTAGTTAATTTACAGCATACAAACTATTCACTATTCACATTTTATTTTTTATACTTTTTGAAGTATCTGAACTCTTATTGCTATTGCCTTTATAACTAGCAACCTAAAAATCAGCACTTTGTCAATGACTTACATATGAGGTGAAGTCACAAGGCTTATCAGCACACCAAGATAAAGTAAAAGAGAGATCCAGGGAGAATTGAAGGCAATATCTATTAACCTATAACAGAGGTTATTGAGTATAAATAACTTTACAAATAAGTATTGATTTTCACAAACTTTTGGAGTCTTATTGCTTCTGGTATCATAACAGGGGGCTTCTGGGGCTCTCATCTTAAAAATCCCCCTGTAGTATTTGGTCTATGTTGATGAATCCTAATAGCTTTATTTCTGTAAAGTATAAGGAAATAATCCACCACCTCTGACAGTGAAAATGAAAAGTAAACATTACATTGTGAAATATGGCTAGTGTGCCCTCCATTTTTTTAAAACTCCATTTTCTTGAAAAAATCATATTATCAGTGGTCTATTCCACCTGAGGGAAGAAGAATCTTCCACTACATTCTAGGGTGGTGTTTGTTTGTTTATTTGTATGTTTGTTTGTTTTGGTCTCACGTTATAGCAGAAGTTAAATTGTATCACTGGAGGAATAGTTGCTAAACTCACAGATGATGGGCACCAAATTACTCAGAGTGAGATTTAATAAGATGTTGTAAGATACTTCCTACCTTCCTTCTTTCCCCACATCTCCAGCAATACCCCTGCATGGTAAGAATGATTCAGAGCTAAACAGTGTCAAGACGGATCTTAGCAATAAGATGTTAATTCTAAGAAGCAGATAACTAAACAGAGCCCAAGTATTTGCCAGACTTACATCAAAATCTCACACTAACATGCTTTTTTATCTGCGCTTTTTTTTTCACAATTAAGAAAAATACATGAGATAGGCTTTAAAAACTAGAGAGAATAGGGAAGAGGATGAGGAATGAGGGGCAACAGAGGCAGAACAAATGAAGAGATATGGGAAGCCCCATAATGGTAAATTATAATAATTACTACAAGACCACAAAGACCGAATGGATACCTGTAAATAGTAAGTCTGAGATCAAAGTTAGGTGATATGAAAATGTAAAGCAATGAGGAGAGTAAGCAGAGGTACAGAAACTCTAAGATATTATCCTAAGATTGTAGTCAAAAGAGGAAAATGTGTAACTGATATAAAGGATACTTATTAGAAGCTCATAGAGACAAAATATTCTGTACATTTGAAAATAAATTCATTAGAAATTGGCTCAAGCGCCAAGAGAGGAGTATGAAAAGAAAAAGAAATAGAAGAAAACTCCAAAATTTGGACAATCTCAAAAGTTATAACATGCCTCAATGAGAAAATTAGCATAAAAACAACAATATTAGGCAGCATATGAAATGCTTAAAACAATAATTGTTAGAATTTTTAAAAACTCAATGAAAGATATAGAATAACAAGTTCTAGAAGCTCATAAAATGTGAAGCAAAGTAAGTATCAAAAGAATCTTCAAAAGCACATGGGTTGCGGGTGGTAGTTAAGTGCTTGCCTGTTTGTGAGAGACAATCACAGAGATTTCTACAGAATCTGTAAAAGGAAAGGGCACTGAGGAAACCATTTAAACTTAACGTGAAGAAGTAACAAAGCTTGTGTGAGGGGCATTATAATTCTACCACCATGAAAAAATTCTTTAGGGAAAAATAATTTCTTAAAGAAAACTCAAAGGATCTTATTAATAGCAACATTGTCCAACAAGAAAAATGAAAAGAAGTGTTTAGTGGGGTTTGGGAAAAGACTCTGCAGTTAAGACAGCAAGAGTCCCCAGTTGGGTTGTCTCAGGGCTTCTCCTAACTCTAGCTCCAGAGACTCCATTGGGGTCTCCACTCAAATGAATACACACACACACACACACACACACACACACACAGCCATACACGCATAAGGATAATTTAAAATAAAAAAGTAAATCTTTAAAAATACTTTATCTTTAATATATATTTTTTTATGCACACAGGTGTTTTGACTACATGCATGTTTACTACATGTATGACTGACATTGTCAGAAAACAAAAGAGGTGTCATTTTACCATCTGAAGTTGCAGATGATGTGATCTATCATGTGGGTATTAGAAACTGAACCTGAGTCCCCAGGAAGAGTAGCCCATGCTCTTTACCCCTGAGCAACCTCTCCAGACTCATATTATTACTTTTAACTCTATTTTAGGATGACATTAAAAAAAAAACTGTCTGTGATGGCCTTTATAGAAAGGTTTATCCAAGCAGCAAAGACTCTCTCTGGAAATGTGTGGTAGCATATTATAAGCTAGAATCCAGGAATGAATAAGAAGGGCAAGTTGTGTTTTTTTTTTTTCTGCTTCCTTACTATAGATGCCATGTGACTAGTCATCACTGTCCATCCCAGAGTGATGGACGATATTCTTTCTTAAACCATTAACTTTTCTTTCTTTAAATGCCTTTTGTCAGGTATTTTGATATAAGAACAAGACAAGTAGTGGACATAGAGATAACCAAAAATAAAACTATTCTTACATGATAGTTTGTCTCTATGCACAAAGTAAAAGAATTTACAGACCTTTTCTAGAACTAATCAACCTATTGGACATTACACAAAATAAACAAGTTAATTGTGACCCTTCATTTCTCTGATGAGCAAATGAAATTTAAAATAAAATCTGTAGCAAAATATATAATGGTGCTGAAGATAAAATATATACATGAATTTAAAAAAACTACATATTATACTGGTAGTAATGTTTGGATTACTTGATCAAAACCTAAATAGAAACATTCTGCATGCATTGATTGGAAAACAAATTACTATTAAATTTCCATTCTTTGTAACTCAATATATAGATTATCTTACTTCTAATTAAAACTAAAGTAAGTCCTTTATGGTATTGAAAACAAGCTTGTAAAGTATCTGCAAATAATTAAAATACCCAAAGAAAAAATACAAATTCAGAGCTGGTAGACTCACACTATAAGTACATTCCCCTTGGGAGCCATGGTTAGAACAAAATTGGCAGCAAATGAATAACATTTTATTGGATTAAAATGCAAATATGAAATAAGCTTCCATGAGTTTATACTGGCAGAAATTATTGAATAAATGCATGAGTGAGTGAAGACAAACTTATTTTCTGAGCAAAAGAGCTCAATAATTAGTAATTTTAATACATTTTGTTTTGAGATTATAATCTACTTTGAGTATTTCTTCATCCATTTTCCTCCATTTAAACTTTTCAAGGTATCTATCTCTCTTTTGTTCTCTAATTCATGTACTCTTTTTTCTTGACTGTATGTGTACATATATAGTAGATGTAAACATGGTTTTGTTCTGATCCCAAAGTGTTGGACGTGCAACAAATTTGTGTAAGGGTGTGCAGTGTTTTTCTGTTAAAAAACTAACTTGTTTGAGAATGAGTGATGTTTGTCCACTGCAAGAGGAACCACCTCTTTCAGGAGCATGGTCTTTGACAACTGATAAACATCCTAGTAAGTAATCTGAGAGGAAATATGGATATGATTCCAAGACAAGAGTCAGGGGTTTTTCTCTTGGATTTTCATTGCTGCATTTCAAGATGCTCCTAAAGAGAACAGCTCCGGTGAACACTTTGAGGTTCTGAGATCCAGCTGATGCTCTGAGTTCCAGTGGCTGAGATTGATGTAACCTTCACTGAATTGCTGGTTTACTATTTAACTGGTCTATTGGAATACTGCCAACTATGTCAATGGAATCACTCCAAAGAATTGAGTCTAAAAAGATCTACTATACAATTCTTATTAACCTCTTTTTTCTACTACCTGGGGTAGGTGTGTTAGAATGGAGGTATAAGCACTAAAGAACCCAAATAAAATAGGTTTGAGAAAGTTCAAAGCCTACATATATATGGATAATCTCAAGACTGACTATTTGATATTGGATAACCAACTGAGGGTGATTTCACAGAGAATATTGTTTCTCCTACTTTAAGCATTCCTTAGGTGTCTTTTTCTAGTTTTGAGGCATGCTGAGATTTTCCTTTTCTGCATTAGCATGCCCATTTGTATCCTGTTTATTCAACTCATGTTTAGGCAACCATATTGTTGAAACTTAATAGATATAGCATCTTTGATATTTCTTGGAGGTTTACAACAAATTTCCTCATTGTACCGCTCTTATAATCTTTCTACCTGCTTTTTATGCTCTGATCCCTAAATCTTAGGTGCATGCATTATGTAATAATTTTATCCACTGGGACTGGGCTCCACAACTAGGCAATTTGATTGCTGGTGAATTTCTCTAAATGTTTTCATCTGTTCTGAAGAGAAGTTTCCTTAATGTGGGATGAGAAATACATTTCTCTGTGCATATAAGCATAAACCTTCTGAATATAATTGGAGATTAGTTAGAGTTAATAAAGTTGTGCTTGTAGGTTTTTCTCCAAGACCCGTAATTTGACTAGCCCCATGCATTTGGCCAGCTCTAATAACCAGGCATTATGTTCCTCTTGTCGTAGAGGTCCAATTTCAGAGCCCTGTATTTCTATCAAGGGATGCATGCCATTACTTCATAGATAGGATGAAGGTGCCCTGCTGGTCACTGCTGTGGAATCCAATTATTATTTCTAAGTACTTATTTCTTTGTCAATTTCATTACAGCTTCACAAGAACATAATTCGCAAGTACTATAGTAAAGAACTACTGTATTGCTCATGGTTTCCTAGAGTAACAGACTTTATAGAATGAATCTCTGTCTATATATAGAAAAAGGACTTACAAGAATGACTTAAAAGGTTGTGGTCCACCTATTCCAACAATGGCTGGCTGTGAATGGAAAGTCTAAGAATCCAGTGGTTCCTCAATCCATGAGGCTGGACGTCTAGGCTGGTTTTCAGTACACAATGAATCCAAAGTAGTAAATTCTAATGTCAGTGAAGGAATGAATTTACTAGCAAGGCAAGAAGGAACAGGCAAAAAGCAAAAGACTTCTTGCATATCCTTATATAGGCTTCAGCATAATTTGTGACCCAGATAAGAGGTGGTGGGTTTTCCCAGCTAAAATAATCTGGATTAAATGTGGCTCTTCCTAACTCAAAATACAGACTAAAGTCATGACCTGCTACCTCAAAGATCCAGAATAGAAGTGGATCTTCATACTTCAAATTAACTAAAAATTCCTCACAGCTTTGCCCTCTATTTTTGAGTTTTAGGTAGTTCCAGATATTCTCAAATTGACAACTGAGGATATCCATCACAGCTATCATTCTAGGCTATCTTAAAAGTTAGTATGAAGGCACCCCCTACACATATGTAACCAATGGATAGCAGAGTCCTCATATGGGTCTTCCAATAAGGGAAATGTGGTGTGACAAGGACATGGACTCTGTTGCTTGCTTTTCATCCACTTTCTCCTAGAAGGACAGCATTGCAAAGCCACAAGGGCAAATGATGCACTAAGTCCTGATACAACTTCAGATGCTGCAGTGGGCAGGTAGCAGAGTGGGGGGCTCCAGTTATTTGAGAAGTAGGGGAGAAGAGTAGGGGAAATAGGGAGAGTAGGACTTGGAGGAGAGAAAGGAGTGGGCTGTGTAGGATGTAAAGAGAGAAGGATGTAAAGTGAATAATTAATACATGTATAATACTACAACTATATAAAAAAATTAGTATGAACAGTGATATGTCACCTTGGTAATATGTACACCTACTACAATGTAAAAAATATGACATGTAATCTTCAGAAGCTTAAGACTCCAGTCTAATAATAAACAAAATAGCAGAAGAATTCCAATTTGGTATGTTCTACAAAACACCCCAAAATAAAAATATCTTACAAAAATCTTATGGTAACATGATTATTAAGTACAATTAAGTACCCAGATAGCATCAAGGGATAGAGGAAGTAGTTTTAGAAAAAAAGTTAAAAAAAAAAATGGTGCTGGACCAGCCTGATTCCATTTTAAGGAGGGAAGCCATTTTGTTATAATGTCAAGGCAAATTTATTTCTGTTTCCTGTCAAAGTAAGAGTGGTATGGAAGAATTGGGGTACGGAAGGACCCAGAGGGTTCAAGTAGACAATCAAGACAAGAGAATCTGGACCCAGGGGTCTGCACAAGCTACTGTACCAACCAAGGACATGCAATAACCTATACTCCTGTTAGTGAGGTTAGTAAAATGGTCAAGACCATCCAACATATTCTTCCAAACCCACACACTTGCATGTGTCTGATTCCTCCAGAGAAGCAGGCATATACTGTTTTGCACCTGAAAGATATGTTTTTCAACTTTCCATTGACAAGGTAAGTCAACCCACCTTTGCTTTTCAATGAAGAGACAGATAGGGAGATTACAGCATGACACTTACTTGGACCAGAATCCCTCAAGGATTTAAGACTCTCTACCTCTGCTTGATGAGACACGGAACACTGACATCCTGACCTTCTGTCATACCTTTCCAGGGACCAAACTTTTACAGCATGTAGATGACTTTCTCTAAGCCTCTGAACCTGAAATCAGCTGTAGAAGGTACACTAAGGGACTAATGCAAGAGTTACAGAGTGTCTGCTAAGACAGCCCAACTTTGTACATCAGAAGCTACCTATCTTGGTTACCAACACTCAGGAGAAAAAGGAAGGCTATTCAAGAGTAAGATTGCTGACATCTTTCAGATCCCAACTCCCAAGACTACAAGACAGGTTCAAAAGTTCATAGGTGAATATGAGTGTTGCTACCTCTGAATATCATGGTTTACAGAAATAGAAGAGCCTCTATACACCAGCACAAATAGGGTCACTTATCCCATAATCTGGACTGAAACTGAACAAAAGCCATCTGAAGCTTTAAAAACAGCTCTGACTTCAGCTTCAGGTATCTCAAAATTTTTACATATTTGTTAATGAAACAAAAGTCATGGGAAAGAGTTTTAACCCAAACTTCAAGGCCATGAAGATATACTGTGGCATACAAAATAATATTCAAATAACTGGACCCTGTAAGCTCATCATAGCCCACTTGTCTAAGAGCTATGGCAGCTACTGCTGGTCGACTGAAAGAAGTACTTTATTGTGTATGTATGCTTGGATTTCAGTATATGTGTGTTCTCATGGTTTAAGAAACTATGAATGGAGAGCTAATCACATCAGTACCAAACATGTGCAGAGTTGTTTTAGTCATTTTACCCTAACCAATTTAGGATAGGTATTTGCATAGCATTACATTCTTTACTGATAAAAAAGAAGTTATTTAAAATTTACCTGAGACTTTCATAGGTAATTCATGAATCATATCTGGGAATAAAACAATCAGAGATATTAATATCTGATAGGAACCAATTTTCTATGGATATAAAGGGACGACTGTACTTGAATGTCGGTCAACATAGCAGTCTTTCTCAGCTACCTGAAAAAAACACTTCAATTTCATCTACAGTACATATTTGGGCCCAGATTTTAAACCTTCATAATCCAAATAGCTATCTTTGTCAGTGTCATAAGATACCTTGATATTTAGTTTATTTCTAACTTTATAGTATTGTAATACATTTAAATCTGTCCATCCAATTTAGTATAAAGTGTCTTGTTGGTCTTTGTCATACCTGTAGGCCACTGATTTCAATCTCAACCTTGATTATTGTACACTGGTTGTCCCTTGTATCTTATGGGGTGTTAGTTTTATCTATTACATTAATATTATTTCTTTTCCTAAAGTACTTTCTTTTTTAGTTCAGTAATTAAGTGCTTTTGTAAAATGATATCAAAATGCAGATATATTTATACACACATGCACACAATTGAATCTATGTTGCTTTTCAGACAGATGAAAAATGTTGCCTAAAAATAATATCACTTTTCAATGTTAATTGGACTGTGATCTCACTGTATAATAAGCTTCCATTTTCAAAGAGTCTGCTGCGTAAGGTGTTTTGGACTCTGCATTTTAGATTAGACTTTAATTGAAAATGTAGTCTACTGCCTTAAAAAGTACAATTATCACCCTTTAAAAGAACAGCAGTTGCCCCTGAGTGATCTGATACACACGTAGATGTTCATCTATAAGCAGTGTCTCAGGCATCTGACTAGGGGCCACATGATCACAAAGGAAAGAAACACATATGCTTTTATTTTCTTTTTAGTTTTTCTGTGATTTAGAAAATTTAAGGATTTTCCTTCTCAAAACACAGAGAGCTTTTTTCATAATTTCCTTATCTATAATTTTCTTGTCATTTCTGTCTTTAAATGTGTTCCTTTTTTAGATTTCTCTTGCATGTGCTTCAGGGGTGTGTGTGTGTGTGTGTGTGTGTGTGTGTGTGTGTGTGTGTGTGTGTGTGTGTGTGTGTTGGTTCCTTTTTTGGGTATGGATAGTTGATTTTTGGCTGACTCTATTAAAAAAAAAACATAAATGCTGGAACATAAAGGAATTGGATCTAAAATTCTCTTTCTTTGTCGGGTCTTCATGTAATTTAGGTATTAAGATGACTGCTGCCTCATAGAATGAGTTTTGTATCATTGTTTATGTTATTATTTTATGGAATAGGTTTGAAAAGTATTGAAATTAGCTCTTCTTTGCACCTCTGGTAGAATTCTGCACTGAAACCATCTAGGCCTGAGCTCTTTTTGGTTAGGAGAATTTGATTACTGATTTCATTTCCTAATGGCATATAAGCCTATTTAATTTGTTTACCTGATTTGATTCAACTTTGGTAAGAGGAATCTATTAACAAAATTGTCCAAATCATTTAGATTTCAAATTTCATGACATATAGCTTTTTAAAGTTAGACTTAATGATTCTTTGGATTTGCTCATTTTTGACTTTGACTTTGTTGATTTGATTTTGACTTTGTTGATTTGCATACTTTCTACCTTTTAGGTAGTTTGGAAAAGGGTTTGTCAATCTTGTTGTTGTTGTTTTTTTTTGTTGTTGTTGTTTTGTTTTGTTTTTGTTTTTTCAAAGAACTAGCTCTTAGTTTCATTGATTCATTGATTTGTTATCTTTGTTTAAAATGTATTTATTTCTGCCATGGATTTTATTATTTCCAGCTCTCTACTCTACTTGGGTGTGTCTGCTTCCTTTTTTCCCTTGCATTTTCAGGTTTACCATAAAGTTTGTTTGTATAGGATGTCTCCATTTTTTTTTAAATGAACATGGCATTTAGTGCTGATAAGTTTGAATATGTTGTGCCTTTGTTTTCATTGAATTCAAGAAAGTCTTTAATTTGTTTCTTTATTTCTTCCATTACCCAGTTGTTATTGAGTAGAAAGTTGTTCAATTTCCACGCATGTGTAGGTTTTTGTTATATCTGTTGTTTTTGAGGTCCAGCTTAAAGTCTACTGGTCTGATAAGACACAAGGGATTATTTCAGTCTTCTTGTACCTGTTGAAGTTTGCTTACTGACTAACTATATGGTCAATTTTAGGGAAGCAATAGTATTCAATAAAATACTCAGAAATGGATCTAGGAACACAACAAAAGTATCACCCCCTATGACCAAGTAGGCTTTATTCCACGTGTGCATGGGTAGTTTAATATATAGAAATCTATCAATGTAATCTATCATTAACAAACTGAAAGAATAAAAACAGATGATCATCTCATTAGATGCCTAAAAAGCATTTGATCAAATTCAACACCCATTCATGTTTAAAGTCTTGTCAAAATGGTGCTGGTCTAATTGGATGTCTACTTGTAAAAAAATGCAATTGGACCCATATTTGTCACCATGAACAAAACTCATGTCTAAGTGGATCAAAGACCTCAACATAAAATTAGAGACTCTAAATCAGTTAGAAGAAAAATTGGGGAAGAGCCTGGAACACACTGGCACAGGAGAAAACTTCCTGAGCAGACCACCAACAGCCCACGCCTTAAGGTCAACAATGAATAAATGGGACCTCATGAGGCTGAGAAGCTTCTGTGAGGCGGGAGACACTGTCAACAGAACAAAGTGACAGTCTACAGACTGGGAAAAGATCTTCACCAACCCTACATCTGACAAAGGTCTAATATCCAAAATATATATATATATATAACTCAAGAAATTGAACACCACCAAACCAAATAACCCCATTGAGAAAGGTGGTGTGGAACTAAACAGAGATTTCTCAACAGAGGAATATCGAAAGGCTGAGAAACACTTAAAGAAATGCTCAACCTCCTAGTCATCAGGGAAATGCAAATCAAAACAGCTCTGAGATTCCATGTTACACCCATCAGAATGGCTAAGGTCAAAACTCAAGTGTTCCCACATGCTGGCCAGGATGTGGAGAGACAGGAACACTCCTTCATTGATGGTGGGAATGCAAACTAGTACAGCCACTTTGGAAATCTATCTGGCACTATATCAAAAAACTGGAAATAGGGCTTCCTCAAGACCCAGCTATTCCACTCCTTGGAATATACCCAGAAGATGCTCCAGCACACAACAAGAACATTTGCTCAACCATGTTCCTAGCAGCCTTATTCATAATAGCCAGATCATGGAAACAGCCTAAGTGTCCCTCAGTAGAAGAATGGATAAAGAAACTGTGGTAATTTTACACTATGGAATACTACTCAGCTATTAAAAACAAGGATTTCCCAAAATTTGTGGACAAGTGGATTGAACTAGAACTGATCTTAATGACTGAGTTAACCCAGAAGCAGAAAGAGACAAATGGTATATACTCATATCTGGACACTAGTCCAAGGAGCATGTCCTATGAAAGTCTTCACTTACCAAGAAAGGGGGACAAAGGGGAAGACATTCTATTTGGACTCTAGGTGAGAGAAACATGGGAGAATGTGGAAATAGAAGGATCCAGAGGGTTCTAGAAACTCACAAGAAGACCATTATGATGCGCGGATCTGGGTCCAGGGCTCCTGCTGAAACCATGGCACCAGCCAAGGACAACACGTGCAGTAAACTTTGAACCCCTACCCAGATCTAGCCAATGGTCAGGATATTCTCCACAGTTGAGCAGAGAGTATGGACTGACTTTCACACAAACTCTGGTGCCCCATATTTGACCATGTCCCCTGGTTGGGGAGGCCCCTGGTGGCACTCAGAGGAAGGATAGCAGGCTACCAAGAAGAGACTTGATACCCTATGAGCATATACAGGGAGAAGAGGTCCTCCTCATTTACAGTCATAGAGGATGGGAGTAAGAGAAAAATCGGAGTGAGGGGTGGGAGGATACAAGGGAGGGAATAACAAGCTGTAATATGAATAAAATAATAAAATGTATAAAAAATAAAAGTCTTGTCGAGATCAGGGATATGAGACACCTAGGAAAGCATAGTGAAGACAATAAACAGCAAGCCTGTAGCTACCGTCAACCAAATAGAGAGAAACTTAAAGCAATCCCACTGCCATCAGGGATAAGAAAAGGCTGCTCACTTTCTCAGTATCTCTTCAATATAGTACTGGCAGTTCTAGCTAGATCAGTAAGACAACTGAAAGAGATCAAAGGGATACAAATTAGAAAGAAGTCAAAGTATCTCTATTCCTGAGTGCTATGTTATTATACATAAGTTACCTCTAAAATTCTACAAGGACACGCCTACAGCTGATAAACACCTTCAGCAAAGTGGCTGGATACAAAATTAACTTTAAAAATATAGTAACCTATGGGTTTAGATTTTCAAGAACTACTTTATTAGGGGTTCTTAAACACTTCAACCTCATTTCTAACCTACCAACCAGAGGAAGGGAAGAAAGAATGTTAACAGAAAAAAAGGGTTTGTGAGTCTGTTTAGACATAGCTCCCTGGGTCAACTCCACTCTGCATTGTCAGGATACCAGCAGTCCAGTACAATAGCCAACACCAAACGGCCATAGAGGTGGCATGATCCAGCGTAAACATAAAGCTCCTCCCGATTAGCAGGAATCCTTGGAAGCAGCCAGAATTGGCTGTAGTTCTCTGGAACATTTCTCTCTGCAAAGCAAAAACCAGCAAAGCCCAAGGAAGACCAGCAAAGGATGGCACGGTGTAGAATGGCGAAAAGCTTCATCTCACTGTAGGTAGTTCTTTTTATACTCTTTCTCTCCATCATGCACCTTTTCATGTGTCTGCTCCTACCAAAATATTGCATGCCATCTCTGTCAGAAAAACAACACCTGGCCTCACAAGACTGTGTTCACCAAAATGCCACATAACACAACTGAGTCTTCAAAGAAATCAGAAACTTCCACTTCATATACCTCTTTCTGTTTTAGACAAATTGTCTTTTTCTCTAAAATTAAAAGTCCACACTTAATAGAAATTATTATGGGAAACATAAAACTAGAACTTTACATCACACTTTAAGTAAGCTGATTATGTATAATATATCAAACAGTAGTCAAGCAACACATATTAGATTTCTATCACTAAAAATAGTCAAACAAAACAACACTACATTTCTTTCAATATACAATGATAAGACAAAATAACTTTAAATTTCTCTCAATAAATAGAAATTAAACAAAATGAACATAAATTTCTATCAATATACATTAATCAATTTTATTAAAAAATTTTATTATTATTATTATTATTATTATTATTATTATTATTATTATTATTATCATCATCTCTTTTCCCCATGATTAGGTAAGAAATATAAGCGAAAAAGAAAAATAGAATAGAGAGATCCGTGATTTAAACTTTATTTTGTTTCCTCCCTGACCATAACCAATAACAAACAACCATCCTAGACATTAACGAACAGCCATAATACATGAAATGACCAAAAACATCCACCAGCCTTTTGGCAATGGGGGAGTTATATTCTTAAAATTACTTGTCTAGAGGCAAATATATCATTTGGGTACCCTACGAATGTTGGGATATTGGCCAAATACTGGGAAAGCTGGATGCATCAGTTTCGTTTGTTTGTTTGTTTTTGTTTTTGTTTTGTCCAGTCTCTGTGTTGCCTTTCAAGTCTTTGTATTGTCCAGTCTCTGTGATACTATTATTTAGCCTATCCGTTTTTTAGTTGATTTGCATGCATGTTTTAGATAAATTAGTAACTGAAACAGTCTGAGAGTGAATCACCTGGGCTATTGGTTTTGTGAAACCTTAATGTCTTAGCTGATAAGAGATTTTTCCTGGTGAAATCTAATCTTTTCAAGTTTTATTAGTAAATATATTTTTATTCCCTGCAGATATATAAATATAACAATGGCTCCATGTTCAAACTATTGCAAGTTTTCATTCTAATGGCAACACATCTTTATATTACATTGGTTGGCCTATTCCTCAGTTTTTTTTTTTTTTTTTTTTTTTGATACCCCAGTGCTTCTCATTTGCTGTTACTGCCTTCTTGTATACAAAAGAAAAACAGGCTGAGAAAGAAATTAGGGGAAAACACCCTTTACAATAGCCACACACAGACACAAAAAAATAATAAAGTATCGTGGTATAATTCCAACCAAGCAAGTAGAAAATTTGTACGAAAAAAAAAAAAAAAAAACCTTTAAGTCTCTGAAAAAAGAAATTGAAGAAGATATCAGAAGACAGAAGGATTTCACATGCTCACAGGCTGGTAACATTAACGTAGTAAAAATGGCCATCTTCCCATCAAAATATCAAGATAATTCTTTACAGATTTTGAAATAACAATTCTCACCTTCATATGAGAAAAAGGAAAAACTCAGAAAAGCTAAAACAATGCTTTACAAGAAACGATCTTCTGAAGGTATATCCATCTCTCATCTAAAGCTGTGCTACAGAGCAACAATAATGAAAGAATGCCATAGAAACAGTACTGGCACAGAAACAGACTGGTAGATCAATGAAACTGAATTGAAGACCCCAAAAATAAACCCACACACCAATGGACATTTGATTTTTGACGAAGAAGCCAAGACCATACAATAGAAAAAAAGCATCTTCAAAAATTGTGCTGGTCTAAGTGGATATCTACAGGTAGAAAAAATGCAAATAGATCCGTATTGATTACCCTTCACAAAACTCAAATCTAAGTGGATCAAGAAGCTTACCATAAACCCAGAAACACTAAATTGATTAGAAGAAAAAGTGAGGAAAAGCCTTCAATTCGTTGGCACAGGAGGTAACTTCCTGAAGAGAACACCAACCATTCAGGCGCTAAGATCAACAATTAATAAATGGAACATCATGAAACCGAAACGCATCTGTAAAGCCACAAACACTGTCAATAAAACAAAATATCAGTCTACAGAATGAGAAAAGGTCTTCACCAATCCTCCATCTGACCGAGGGCTAATATATAATATATATAAAGAACTCAAGAAATGAAACACCAATAATCTAAATAAGCCAATTAAAAAATGGGGTACAGAGTTAAACACAGAATTCTTCACAGAAGAATATAGAATGGACAAAAAGCACTTAAAGGAATGTTCAAAGTCCTTAATCATCAGAGAAACTCAAATCAAAACAATCTGAAATTCTATCTTACCACTATCAGAATGGCTAAGATCAAGTCACAGCACCTTCTGGTGAGGATGTGGAGAAAGGAAGACATTCCTCCATTGCTGCTGGGAGAGCAAACTTTTACGACTTTTGAAATCAATCTGGAGCTTTCTCAGAAAACTGGGAACAGCTCCACCTCAAGACTGGTTATAATATTTTTAGGCATATCCTCAAAAGACACTCCGCCATACAGTAAGGTCACTTGCTCAGCTATGTTCATAGAGGCATTATTCATAACAACCAGACACTGAAAACTCATATATTCCTCAGGTGAAGACTGTACAAAGAAACTGTGGTACATCTACACAGTGAAATGGTATTCAGCTATTAAAAACAAAGATATCATTCAAAATTGCAGGCAACTGTATTGATCTGGAAAAGATCATCCTGAGTATGGTAACCTAGATTCAGAAGGGCACACATGGTATATACTCACTTACAAAAGGATATTAGCCACATAATATAGGATAACCGTAGCATTAACAGTAATCGACAAACTGAAAGACCTACTTAACAAGGAAGACCATAGGGAGGATGCTTAATTCTCATTTAGCAGGGCAAATAGTATAGACCCTGGAGGTAGTTGAAGTGGGAAACAGGATGGGAGCTTACCATATATGTCCTCTGAAAGACTAAACCCAGGAGGGGATTGAAGCAGATGCTGAGACTTCACACCCTACATTTGGGTAGAATGCAGGAAGTTTTGTGGAAGAGTTGGGGGATAGAAAGACCTGGACGGAACAGGAACTCCACAAGAAGACCAACAGAGCCAACAAATCTGGGCCTGTGGTGTGTGTGGGGTGGGGTGGGCTAAAGCCTACAGAGACTGATGTACCAATGAAGGACCATGCATGGAGAGAACCTAGGCACCAGTTCAAATGTAGCCAATAGACACTCAGTCTCCACATGGGTCCCCTAGTATGGGGAGGAGGCTTTGTCTTTTCCACGGACTCTGTTGCCTGCTCTTTGATCCCTTTAGCCACAGAGGTAGAATAGATAGGCAGTGCTTATGAGACTTAATAGCCTGGGTAGGTTGATAGAGGAAGAGGGTTTCCCCTTTCTGAGGACTAGAGGAGGGATGATAAGGGGTAAAGGGAGGGAGGATAGGACCTGGAGGAGATGAGGGAGCGAGCTATGGCCTGGAGGTAAAGTGAACAAAGTTCTTAAAATAAATAAAAAATGCTGTAAAATAGAAAGATATACATATTATTTTCAAGGAAGTTGATTTATAAAAATTAAGAAATGGCTCTTTTTTTTCTGCACTAAAAATCTGTTCAATACAGAATTGTATCACCTTAATATTCAGCAATAATTATGTGCCTGAACGTCTATATAAAAAAAAAAATAAAGTGAGGTTAAAGTGCTTCTTTCTTAGAACTTAGAGAGGCTAAATGCAAATCACAAGGTTATGGTCCAGTAGAGTAAGGTTGTCTTTGACAAACAGCGTCTGATCAACAGGTCGAAGTCTTATCAATTGTTCTTGGCTTACAGTTGATGAAAATCTTTGTCACAAGGTATACTACCATAAGCAATGCCCAAAGTTTCAAAAGAAACATTTAAAAATAAAAACATTTACCCTGCCTCATCTTTAAGGTCATTTTATTAACCCTGATTGCTCTACTCCCACACACTCAGAATTGTTAATGATTAAATTCTGTTAAAACTTTAAGAAGTATAGCTTGGTTATTAATGTAGATATTTTGAACAATAATATAATCAATCAAATAGGATTAAGATATTTTCATTTAAACTTACAGGTTTTAAAGGTTAATCTCATGACAATATATGAAAAAGGATTTTAACACATATTTAATTATGAAACAGTCATTCTTTTGATGGAAATTAGTGTATCAATGTATTACCTGAATATGTGATATTTTCTACCTAAAGTATCAATTTAAATGTAAAGTAGAAGAGAATAACAAAGTATCCTGTGGGCAACTTATTGTTACACTAATGTAATCATAATGAAATTTTTTCATAAATTAGTGAGATAATTAATATCTTTTATTTAAGTTCACATGATATGTATGACCAAAATGGGATAATAAAGACATTGTTAATTCTGATCATTTGCATGCTCCATATTAGTCATTGCTAACATTTTCTGTATGTTTGTTGTTGATACTTGACATTAATCCTAATTGATTTCCTAAATACCAACTACAATATGTTCACTAATCCATTTTGGGAATTGTACAAATTGATATTAATCTTACCTTATTTGTTCAAGTTTTCAGAAAATCTTTCCTCTTAATTATTTCTGTCCCTTACTAGTTTTCATTGTTTTGTCCATATTTTCATTATGATCATTTTTTCAAAGATATTCTAACCCAAAAGTGAGGTGGTTTTAATACATCCTCCCAACACCTCTAATAGGTATTTTAATAAATATAATATAATGCATTATATAAATGTTAGAAAAGGTTGATCAAGTGCCTTGTGTTAGCCCCACCAGATGGAAATTTTCAAAGCAAGCAAGATGGCTTTTTCTACTCTAATATCATTAGTCATTCAGTTGAAACTAAGAGTGGAATAATAATAATATATAATGAATAATTCTTTGGAGATAACTTTATTAACTTTATTCTGAGACATATAGAGAAAAGGGAGATGTTGTCTAAAACAGGTGAGGAAGCCATCAACAAAATTTCATAAAGTTTGTTCTGGGAGCTTCTCTCGTGAGCAAGGGGTTGCCATCTGTTTCTCATCTGAGCTATCAGTGGTATACACAAGTTTCTCAACCCTTAGCAAATGACCTCATAAAGAGATACATGCATTTGCAGAGTTAATTTAAACTAAAGATAAATGTTTATTTAAATTAGTGGTGACCTACAAAGGGACTAAGTGCTCTTTGTTGACCTACTAGCAGAATGCCCTATCCCATCTGTTAAAAGTCACCCTACGGGTCTTTCAATATTGAAACCTTTTTTAAAAATATATTTTATTAATTTATTCATATTAGCTCAATTGTTATCCCATCCCTTGTATCCTCCCCTTCCTCCCTCCCTCCAATTTTCTCCTTACTCCCTTTCCCTATGACTATGACTGAGAGGGACCTCATCCCCCTGTATATGCTCATAGGGTACCAAGTCTCTTCTTGGTAGCCAGCTATCTTTCCTCTGAGTGCCACCAGGCCTCCCCATCCAGGGGACGTGGTCAAATATGGGGCACCAGAGTTTGTGTGAAAGTCAGACCCCCACTCTCCACTCAACTGTAAAGAATGTCCTGTCCATTGCACCAGCCAAGGACAGCACATGCAGTAAACTTCAAACCTCTACCCAGAAACCTTATGGATCAAGCTTTCAATGTATGTACCCTTATTATGACAAACAATAACCAAATCGTCTCACCAGAACAAACTAATATAAGAAGAATAGAAACAAGAAGAAACACAAAATTTCTTAACTTGTAAAAGTAGAATAGATTATTTCCATAGGTGCCTATGCAAATATATAAATTTGCTTTATAAAATGTAAATTTATTTAGGGTCAGAACTGAAAAGTTGTATTTATATATTTAGCAAAATATGCTATATACATATATCATAAATAAAATTACTATAAATTAAAAATTGGGATTTAAACATTGCCATTTCTTGTAGATGGTAAAGCCACTTAAATGCAACACCTTTCAGGCAAGAACATCCTGTGGCCTCTTACTTTCTTTGTTTTCCAGTGTCCAACATGAAGAGGATCTGAATCTTTCATTGCAATTAAAATGAATCACAACTCAGCCTTATTTAGCTGATCCTTTCCTAAAGAGTATTTTCACTTTACAGGTAAAGATTGAATTTTATAATATAGAGTTGTACCATTACATGAATCTTACAATACAGATTATCAACTGAGATATCATTTTTTGACTTAAAGACAGCTTTTGTTTGTATTATGAGTAGTCAAAACTTCAGTGTTCTGTTTTAATTTTTTCTGTAAAATTAAAATACTATTCACTTAAACTTGAACTCATTTAAATTCATTTATTTTCTTACAATTTTAAATGTATGCACAGAGCTCATAGTACAATGAGTTCCCATATCATCAATCAGGGAAGTCATAAATATGTTACCAGCTTTTTTAATCTAGTTTTTTGTTTAGCTTTACTTCAGCAATTCTGAATTCTATCATTACAAGAGACTAAAAGTTTGGACAAAGCAGAGAAAATGTTATTTAAAATTATAACTGAATAATTCTCTTTTTCTTACATGGGAAGATCATGAGTATTCCTTTGTGCCATGTGAGGGTTGAGTTGGCTTGGATTTTATGTCATGTTCAAAGAACCCTGGGCTTTATTACACTAAAAAATGTTAAAATAATCATTTCTAGCTCAATACATTTATCCACAAATTTGGGGAATTCCTTGTTTTTAATAGCTGAGTAATATTCCATAGTGTATATGTACCACAGTTTTTTTTATCCATTCTTCACTGATGGACACTTAGGCTGTTTCCATGTTCTGGCTATTATGAATAAGCTGCTATGAACATGATTGAGCAAATTTTCTGGCCAATGGTCGGAACATTCTCCACAGTTGAGTGGAGAGTGGGATATGACTTTCTCACGTACTCTGGTGTCTCACATTTGACCATGCCCCCTGGAGGGGGAGACCTGGTGGCACTCAGAGGAAGGACAGCAGGTTACCAAGAAGAGACTTGATACCCTATGAGCATATACAGGAGGAGGTAATCCCCCTCAGGAACAGTCATAGGGGAGGGGAATAATGGGAAAATGGGAGGGAGAGAAGAATGGGAGGGTACAAGGGATGGGATAACCATTGAGATGTAACAAGAATAAATTAATAAAAAATTATTAAAAAAATGTTAAAATAAGATGACTAAGTACTTTGGTTTTCCCAATACGCTATAAGTTTCTGAGAGACATTCCTTCTTGCTCAGAATTATTTGTTTAAACATTTCCTTCACATAATTTAATATAGGTATGTGTTTATATAATGTATCTAACAATGTTATTCCAATAGTTGATTGCTAATACAAAAACAACTGTGTACATTTTCAGACCTTTGAACTGTTTTCTATGATACTAATGACAAAAAGTTTTGTGTTTATCACAAATATACCTTTTTGAAAAATTACTTGGCATACATGTAGCCTAAAGTATACTGATCACTTTTCCAATGTTTTAAAACGTGACATCTGCTATTAATGATGGACTTTTTATTGATTCTAATGCCTCTGACATGAATAATGTTGATAGTAATATTTTTCCACAGGTTCAATGGATGTCTGAGCAAGAATTTATCTACAAGATATGCACAGAGAGAAATTTTCTGTACAGAAAGGCTCACTTTGTTTTAAATCTCATGAGTGATTTAAATTTATCTACAATATGATTTCCAGTTTATTCTCTCACTCACTGTTTGACAGCTTTTGAGGCACCATCGCCCAAAACAACATTGAAATGATCACAATATATAAATGTCTGTAGGTCTTATTATTTGGGTGATAATTAAATATTTTCAATTTGTATTTCTCAAATGCACAA
Source organism: Acomys russatus (assembly GCF_903995435.1). Lineage (NCBI taxonomy): Eukaryota > Metazoa > Chordata > Mammalia > Rodentia > Muridae > Acomys > Acomys russatus. The sequence goes on along the minus strand of NC_067137.1, from coordinate 55,613,223 downwards.
AAGGAACATACCTTAATATTTCTCTATATTATATTGTTGTATACACTTATGTCATATAAAAATAAAGGACTTTCTTTTGTTCTAGGTTGAAAATCTTCTCAATCTTTGAAATTCTAGATATAACTAAACTTTCATTTTACAAGATAAAATCTAAAATTTTGCCTTAAAGTTTTAATCTGGCTTTTATAGATAGAGAATTGTAGGCAAGAGGCCAGAGAGAAAATTCAGCAATTAAGAGCATTTTTACTTTTGTAGAAGATCTGAGTTTGGTTTCCAGCATCCATATCAGAAAGCTATAACTGTACTTCCTGGGATCTCCTATAATTAGTATACATAGTCACAGACACTCACATATAGAAGTAATTCAAAATATTTAAAAATATTTTTAAATTTTAAACTTTAAAACATTAAAAATAAAGCTTTAAATACATACTTTGTTTTATGGATTGTGGCATACACATGTCACTCCGATATTGAGTATTGACATCAGAACGTCATGCATGGTAGACTAGCACTCTATTACTAAACCGTATCTCTCAGTTGTTTCTCTTTTACCTTTAATTTGAGCCAGGATTTCACTAAGTCAACCCTGATATCCTTAAACTAACTCTTTAGTGTATGACATTCTTCTTCAGCCTCCTGAGCATGAAGCACTATAGACATGTATCACAGAATAAAACTTTATATCTTCTTTAATAAATTATTTCCAAACATATATTTTATTCTCATTAACAGGGCCTTAAGTCCACTTAGGAGCAGTTGGTTACTGCGAGATAGTCATGCCACTATTGCATCCTAAGGCTAGAATGCCATCCTGGCCATTTTGGTATTTCATAGGACTCATTGTTGGGTAGGACTACTGGCTACTTTGCTCCCTTGGAAGCTTGCATAGTACTTTCTAAAACTGTGAAAGCTTGCCCTCTCATAGGAGGCTTCCAAGCCAGACCCAGCTTGAATTCTCAAGATCCTGTGTCCAAAGTATTGGTTCAACAATGGGTATTTATGCTCCTCTCTTGTATCTGCTATTTCCTTCCTTATTGTCCCCCTCCCCACAAACACCATAGTCCATTTTTAGTTTTCTGATTTCCTGCTTTTTTTTTCAGTTACTTCAGGTTATAAATGCAAATATGAACATTAGGAGCTAAGGTCTGCAGGTTACAGAGATAATGCAAAAACATTTGTCCATTTTAGTTTCAGTTACTTCACTCAATATGATAATGTCCAGTTCCATCCATTTGCCCCAAATTTAATGACTTTATATTTCAAATGAAGTATTATTTTTGACTACATTCTAAAGAATCATCCTTATACCTATAGATAAGTATAGGACTCACCCTTCATCAAGGAAATAACTCTCTTGCAGCAGACTGAAACAACTACAGAGAACCTAAGTCATTGAAGATGAAGGGAATGTGCAGTTCCTAGCCAGAGTGGACACAACATTGGCATCAAAGACTCATAGATCATATTGGATGAGGGAGCACATGTTTGTAAGAGCAGGAGGAACTGGGATTCTTCTGTAAAATATTATCTCTTGGAATGTCAATGAGGGTACGCCCATGAAGAATCAACAACATGGCTACCTAATTTAGACCTGAACAAGGACAACATCAATAAACATGGTAAGTTTCAAAAAGGACCAACCATAGACATGGAATACAGGCAGGTAGGAAATGCTGAGATCAGGGGAAACAACCATCCTCAGGAAACAGCCCCTAACTTGGTTATCCAATGCCAACTGATCTGCTTTGAAATAATATGCAGATGAGTAACATTACATGGACTCAGAGGTTATGCGTATGCAAATGTGTGTATCTAAACAAACTGAGGTCATGAATTTGAAAAAGAACAAAGGAGTTCATGGATGGGTTAGAAGAAAGGGAAAAGGAAGAGGAGTTGTAATTATGCTCTAATATCAGAACATAAAATTTTAAAATACTGTTCTTTTAAAGCATTAAGAATAAAAAATTATTTCCTACTTTAATGTCTTTATACATTTGATTTTTTTCGACTTTTTAATAGAATACATTTCTGTTGTTGATATTTTCATATTTTTGTTATCCAGATTTATCTTCCTACATAATATAAAGGATAGGATACATTTTATTCCCAAACAGATATTTAATATTCCAAATACAGGTCATTGAAAACCCTATTCATTTCATAGCCAATTTCCAAAGTCAACTCATATTGATTTCCTTTTCATTGTGTGAATGTGCTCATGTTTGTTTACATGTGGCATGTGAAATTGTGTGTGTATGTGTGTGTGTGTTCATGTATGTTTGTGGTGCACTTATGTAGTTTTCTATGGAAGCCATAGGTTTACACTGGCATGTATTCTTCCATAGATTCTCTACCTGGATTTCTTTCAGACAAGATCTCTCACTGAATATGAAACTTGTCATTGTCTCTAGACTATCTGGCCGGAAAGCACCTGGAATCCAACTGTCCCAGATTCCAAGATGCTAGTATTACAGGTGCCCATCTTCAGTACTTTTTTTTTTTTAATGCTCGGTTCATACCCTTACTGAAGAAGCACTTTGCACTTTAAACCACCTCTCTAGCCATCAACTTGGATAGTTATGAATCCTGGCAGAATTCTGCAGCCTATTCAAGAATATCAATGTCCCCATCTTATACTTTTGCCTATATACCACAGTTACCCTCCAGTTATTATAAGTTGGTAATTATTTCTGATATAATTTACTTCTGTCTTCTTATTATAAAAAGTATCTTACAGAAATTTATAGACTTTAAAATTACCCTATGTTGAGTTTTGATTGAACTACAGATGAATACATAAATTAAAGATGAAAGAAATGTCAAATTCATAAATTCTGTGTTCTTCATGGATATATTAAGTTCAACTTTATGAAATTGCTAATATTGACCTGCCAAAACAACAGTTTCCCATAGTTAAACTTGATAAATTATCACTAAGATTATTTGTATCTTTTAGATGTTTTTTTAATGAAAGTTGGTTATTTTCTCTATGAATTAACCACATTATTTCTTAGAATTAATCAGAAGTACATGTACTCATTTTAATGAACTCAGAAAATGCAGTTGATTTACCTAGATTAGTCTTTACCTAGTAAATTCATTGCAACAACAATAACAATACTTTTCAGTGTGATTTTAGAGAAAAAATACTGGTATCTTTCACTCAAATTTTGTGGTAGGGTGTTGACAATTACCTTAATATATTTGAGGATATTTTGTTATTCTACTTATATATTTTTATAATTTTATATTAACTTTGATGGGTATTATCAAAAGATTTTTCTATATTTGTTAGTAGGAGAATTTTTTTCACTTGATACTTAGATTTTAGTGATATACACAAGTAAGTTTCTTATTTTTTATTGTAAGTATAATAGAAAAATATTTATGTAACAGCACCATTTTGCTTTATCCAGTTCCAAAACAGAAAGCTGGTAATAAACAAATATACTAATGTGTAAGCAGTATCTTCTGGCTCAGTGGAAATAGCAAGCTGTAATGGGCTGAGTTCTAAGGAATACTCCCTCACATGTTTTCTAAAGTGGTTTTTACTAGAATACTTTCTCACACATCATTCTATGGATTAAGGTGAAGAGTACATTTTCTCTCACATTCCAAACATTTAAAGATAAAAATAGAAATATATTTTATCTACTAAGTAAAAGTTCTCACTTCAACCATCATGATTTACTCAAATGGCTTACAGGAATGTCACATTAAATTGGAGAGGCAAAGGTTTAGGAAGAAAAAAAAAGAAAATATATCTTAATTGAAAACTGCAACAAAAAGTTAAAAGTTAATGTGGCTTCTCACACAGAACTAAAAATAGACAAACATATCTGAAAGTCTATTAAAATTTTAAGGCAATCAAATGAATCACATTGAAGAGGTTAGAAGAATATTGTAGGAAAATTAAAAGTCTAAAGACAAGTCATCAGACTTTTATTCATACAAAGCAATAAATAAAAACTTTTAAGTACCATGTAGATACTCTCTGAAATGACTTATTTCTGAAACCTTATTTGGGTGTGACATGGAGTGTACTTTGCAAAAACTAATCTCTTGACCTGATAGATTACAGAAGAGTCCCTGGGTTCCTATCTTCTTGAGAAAGATAATACAGTCAAGACACTAATTTTGAACATTTGAACACTTATTTAGCAAAGCATCAGAAGCAAAGTAGACAGAGCAAGCATTCTAAAAGACTGTAAAGAGCAGGACAATGTGCTTAGTGGTGTGGATTTTAAAGGCATTATGAATATTTACAGAGGGGCATATTTATACAGGAAAACTACTTTTTTCCCATTCCAAATCATGCTTTTCTTTTTATAGTATTTACAAAAAAGGAAATAATGTCAAAACAATAAATAGGGCCTGACATCAGATATTTTAATTGTCGTGTGTGTGTGTGTGTGTGTGTGTGTGTGTGTGCAACTTTGTGTGTATCAGTGCTTTTAAATGTATACCCTTCTGGGTTATATGATACAACATGCATGATTCAGGGAAGGTCGCTGAATACTAACCTCAGATTGTTTCCCAGAGCTTGGAAGCGTCTAAGAGTTTATGTATATTAATATTAAGTATTATATTATATATAATATTATGCATCATATATGACAAGATTGTTAGTGATTTATGTGCAATGACAGGTAGCATAAAACTCATGAGAAACAAGGCACTTTGTGGCTCATAGCACACAAATCTATGAGCTTCACATTTAGCCTTGTTTGCATTAACCTCTACTCTCAAGAAAAGATATTCAGTGTTCCAGGTGGGAATAACACATGGATTACATTTGTATTCCATATGCAGAAAGAGCCTAGAAAACCCCAATATTTAAGAAGATTGTTTTAAGTATCTACAAACTTTCCAAAAAGGGTTTATTAATTTCATAATCACAGAACAGCAAAGACCGTAGAAACCCAAAATATACACTTCTTTGTCCTGTAGGGAGATGATACCCAATCTCCTTAATGCATTACTGAAGTAAACATCTTAGATAGCCTGAAATAAAAGAGGAAACATATTGTTTTATGATATGAGAGAACTAGTGGCTATTTATTTGCCTTCCATTAATCTTGGAAAATAATCTAGTAAAGTAACGTAGTAGGTCATCTATTTTAACAAGAGCGATATCTTCTCCATAAAAAGATGGAGCCATAAAGTATTTGGAAAACAGAATGGCAAGAGATTACAATGAAGATCATTTCTGTTCCAGGATATCCATCACTACCCTTCACTTTGGGACTACTGCGAAACTATTTACTGGAATTCTAACAAAAGTGTAGAGTTACGTGATTAGGAGTTGAAATATATTGTGTTAACACTTGCCAAGTTAATATTTGTGCATTAAAAATACATAAAACTTCTATATATCTATTCTGTTTCTTTTGTGTGAAAGATGGGCATATTCATGAGAAACACATAAATGAGAAAAGTTTTACCATGAGTGTAGTTAGTAGCATGTGTGAAATGGAAGTCTGTACTTAAAGGCAGGATAGAGTGGGAGATAGCTGGCTGAGCACCAGCTTTCATCTCTCTATGTTTCCAAATTCAGGATGCAATCTTTTCTGTAGACTCTCACTCATGATAGCATGACTTGCTGCCACAATGGATTGTATCTCTTCCTACACCATGGCCTGAAATAACTCCTTCTCTTCTTCAGTTGACTTGAATAGGTAACATGTTATAGTAGCAAGAAACATTACCAATCCAGAAGGTAAAGTATAACTTCAAGCTAATTTTCACTGAGCCCAAACATTTGGTTTGTAATCATTTTCTGTTAACCTCTAGTTAATGCCTTGACAAATCAAAAATGGATAAATGAAGGCTAGGTGTGGTAAGGTAGGTATGGCATGGCAGTACTAAGGAAGCCGAAGCAATGGGAATCTAAGTTCAAAGCCAACCTAATCTACATAAAGGATACTATTTTATTAATTTTTACTGCTTTCATGTGTGTAACGTATATATGTAAACTATGTGTCTGTGTGTATTTTATTTATTACCAGAGAGGCTCACTAAGAATGTTCTCTCAGTACATATAACATTCCTTGTACCTATGTTTTCAAGGCTAACATTGGGATTGAACAACCAGTTACCTTGTTCCTACCTGAGGAGGACCACTTTTCTGGCTCCCAGCTTTATTAAGTTTCCTGCAGTTCTTTGAGCTGGGTTGGAGCCATGTGGGATTTTTCCCATCTAATTTGACATATTCATTGGTATTTCCCTTGTTCAGTTCAAGTTTGAGCAATCATACTAGTAAAAATTTATGGGTGTAGCTTTTAATGTTATACGGTGGCATAATCTCATGGCAAACTCCCTGATCATCTGACTGTGACAATCTTTCCAGAAATTTACTAGTTTGTCCAATGACTGATCCAGTTACAAGAAATGATGTTTTTATGTAATATCATAAATGATCATCCAGTATAAGACATAGTTTTATTTCTTAATAGACAGACTAACTTAAGATGTGACAGCCTCTCCTTTCCTCTGTGTTAATATTATAGCTCAACTATCATTTGTGGTATCTGGGCCAGGTTGTCTATCATAAGCAACCAAACATTATTTAGGAATTACTTGGAATATATACCTTGATGCCAAAATAAGTCCTGGAGTATCCATTTCAACTAAAATATTGTGTTAAATGAATCATTTTATTTGTTGTACTTATGTAAGTATTATGAGTCTTCTAATCTAGTTGGTCTCTTAATTTCATGAAAACTACTTTTAAAAATATACTTGGAAACACTATAGGAGTATCTGATTTTATATATTCAGTAAACTTGAAATTACTCTTTACTTTGCTTTCTCAAATATTCAGAGAAACTAATTGATCTGGAACACTGTGTTGGATAAGAGGCCTGGAGAAAATTCCTGTGAGCAGCATCATTCTTCAAACTGTTTCCTAGAGTATGAGAATGGCCAGGATTGTAAATTACCTGCCTAATAGCAACCTGGTGTGAACTGATATGCAGACCTCATCCCACAGATAATTTCCTCTTCACCTTCAGCAAGATGTCAGATGTTTTCAAATAGCAATTTTGTGCTGCTTTATTGGTGTTAACAGAACCATTATGGCTGTTACTGGCTATCTCTATTGGCCTTTGATGGCTCACACCCATAGCATATATGTCTGACTACCAAAACTGCCATTGATCGTAGTTTAAAGTATCATTTTTAAATGATAAAACTGGTGATATCATTGAATGACAGATTCTAAAGTATCTGTCTTCAAAAGTCTCCCAAACAGATGGCAAATGTACCACTGTTTACATTCTTTAAATGAATGTTACAGATGGTAAGAAATTATTCCACCATGTTTAATAGGAAAATGCCATAGCATTTCTACAAAGGAACTTCTATTTTTATTGCAAGAAAATACATTCAGTAATTTAGTTACCAAAGAAATGTTTTACCTTCCAAATTGTACATTGGAAGCATATGGGAAAGATACTGAAAGAGGAAGCATTCATTTGTCTCTTTATGTGAACTTAAATTTATTGGGTAGTAAAAATGAATAGAAATGAGAAAATGCTTGAATTTGTTTGTTCTTATGAGGAAAATCATAATAATTCTCTAAGGTATTTTAGAAAAATTATTTTTTATTTAAAACATATAGTAAAACTTTTGTTGAAAGAAAACTTTTAAATGTTATAGATTAACTTTCTAAAATATGTCTCTTGATATATTACTATGGTCCTTGCAATGTATACTGATTTCATGAATATTGTAATGAAATAATGCCTTAAAAGAATTTTTAAATAACAAATAATATATAAATTAAATAAGCATTAGAAGTGAAAATCTGGCTAGTCTTATGTCAACTTGACACAAACTAGAGTTATCTGAATGAGGGAATCCCAGTTGAGAAAATGCATCCATAATAACCAGTTGCCAAATACAAATAGCCAAATCACTATGAATGTAACCTTTATATAATTCCTGATTGTCTTGTGGTTCTTCCTGTTGTATGTAGTTTATTTTATTCATGTGTAACAATATAAATATATACATTAAAAAAGAAACATTAAAAAAAGAAGTGAAAATTTTATCCTCCATTTGACGTTGATTATATATCTGATTATGATATAGTACCACAGATTGTCACATGAACATCAGCAATTTAAATTTGTTTTCCTAATAGAAAACAATTATTATAGGGCTGAAGAGATGACTTAGTAGTTAAGACTGTTTACTGTTCTTGTATAAGACCAAGTTTGCTGGCACACATTTTGGGGTATATGCTGAAGAGTGCTAGAGCTGTGTTTTAAAGTATAACTAATCTCAGTTTTCTGAGAAACTGTCAGACTGATTTCCAAAGTGGTCGTACAAGATTGCACTCCCACCAGCAATGGAGGAATCTTCCCCTTGCTCTACATCCTTGCCAGCATGTTCTATCACTTGAATTTTTAATCTTAGCAATTCTTTTTTTTTATTAAAAAAATTTTTTTTACTTTTTATATATACATTTATATTATTACACATCTTAGCAGTTCTAAAGTGTGTAAGATGCAATCTTAGGGTAAGTTTGATCTGCATTTCCTGATGACTAAGGCTATTGAGCACTTAAGTGTTTCTAGGCCATTTGAGATTCCTCTTTTGAGAATTCTCTGTTTAGTTCTGTATGCTATGTTTCAATTGGGATACATGGCTTGCTATTATCTAATTTCTTGAGTTCATTATATATTGCAGATCATAGCCCTCTGTCAGCTGTAGGATTGGTGAAGATATTTTCACATTCTGTGGGCTGCCATTTTGTTCTATTGACAGTGTCCTTTGCCTTGAAGAATGGTTTCAGTTTCATGAGGCCTCATTTATTAATTGTTGATCTTGGTTCTGGAGCTGTCAGTATTCTGTGCCAATGAGTTACAGGCTATTCCCCACTTTTTCTCCTATTAGATTTAGTGCATCTCGTTTTATGCTGAGGTCTTTGAGCCACTTGGAATTGAGTTTTGTCAAGGTAATAATTATGGATCTATTTGCATTCTTCCACACTCAGACATGAAATGACACTTGCTCAACTATGTTCATAGCAGCTTTATTCACAATATCCAGAAATTAGAAACAACTCAAATGTCTCTTAACCAAAGAATGGATAAAGAAAATGTAGTGTTTTAACACAATGGAATACTACTCAGCTATTAAAAACAAAGACATCGTGAAATTATCAGGAAAATGAATGGAACTAGAAAGTATTATCCAGAGTGAGGTTACCCAAACCCAGAAAGATGTGCATGGTATATACTCACTTCTAAATGTACATTAAACATAAAGTACAGGGTTATCATGCTATAATCACAGACCGAAAGAAGCTAAGTTACAAGGAGGGCAGGAATCAAGGGAAAAATTTTGAGTTACACTCAGAAGAGGAAATTAAATAGGCATTGTAGATGAATGGAAGGAGGGAACTGAGTGGGAGAGGGGATCCACGGGGAGCAGTGATGGGATTAGAAGTAGGGAGAACAAAGGAGAGTGTCTGCTGAGAGGACAGAAATTTGAGGTCAGAGGCATCTCCTGGATTTTCCAGGTACCTGAAATAAGAGAGGCCCTAGAAAGTCTATGGGAGTCACCCTAGCTGTACAGGATATGGAGCCTGAAGTAGACATCTCCTGCAGCCCAGTAGAACTGCTAGTGTAGGGATAAGAACACCAATCCATGCTTCAAATTTTTTCCTGTTTACAAGATGTGCAAGGACAAAGCTGGAGCAAAGTTTGATGGACTAGCCAACCAAAGACTGGTCCTACTTGAGACCCATCTCATTGGACAGAACCAATTCCTGACACTATTAATGTATTTCTGCTATGTTTGTATACAGGAGCCTAGCACAACTCCTCTGAGAAGATTCACCTAGATGCTGATGAAAACAGATGCAGAGACATACAGCCAAACAATAGGCAGAGCTTAGGGAGTCATATGAAAGAGTTGGGGAAATGATTGACAGAACTGGAGGACTCCACAAGTACACTTACAGAGTCAACTAACATAGGCACATTGAGGCTCAGAGAGACTGAACTACCAACCATAAAGCATTTGTAGAGAGATCCTAGGCCTCCTACACATATGTAGTAGATAAGCACCTTGGTCTTCATGCAGATTCCCCAACAACCAGAATGTGGGCCCTCTCTGACTCTCATACATTTCTTTGGATCTAATTGCCATAACTGGGTTGCCTTGTCTGTCCTCAGAGGGAGAGGATGTGCCTAGTTCTTCAGAGACTTTAAGTGTAATGGCAAGTTGGTGCTTGTGGGCAGCTTCCCCCTTCTGTGAGGAGGAGAAAGGAGATTGGAAAGAAGAGTATTTCAGGGGGGAATGGCAGGAGAGGAAGGTGCTGAAATCAGGATGTAAACTGAATAAAGAAAGTTGTTTTTTAAGACCCAGTTTGGTTCTAAGCACAGACGTGGTGGTTCACAACTGTGTGTAATTCCAGCTTCAGGAGACCTGACAGCCTCCTTTAGATTCCATGGGCACTGGGATTGTTAAATCTCAATTTAAAAGTTAAATATCAGTGAAGAAATTGATTACTCTATAATCAAACTCATTTTGTGTACTTTTTTCTTACAAATAAAAATTTAATTTAGAACGACTTTCTGTGAAACTTCAAATTACATTTCTATTTTTCTTATTAATAATAAATATGTTGGAAAAAATTTAAACTTAATGGTTTATTTTGTGACAGTGTTTCCCAGTGGACATCCAGGTATAGCAAAGCAACTGCCTGAGTAAATCCAAACTAACAATATTCCAAACATAAAAAACAGTAGTCATTTTTTATGTATACATTAAGTCCTTTATTTATTTATGCTCCTAAGGGCCTATAGCTTAATTAGATATTTTAGCTATTAAAAATGCTGCTTTAAGCTGGTTGGAGTGGCACACATCTCTAATTCCAGACTCAGGGAGGTAGAGGCAGATGGATCTCTGTGAATTTGAGGACAACATGGACTACAGAGTCCAGGACAGAAAAGGCTACACAGAGAAACCCTGTCTTGAAATACGCACAAACCAAAAAGCTACTTTAGAGGATGAAGAGATCCCTCTGAAGTTAAGAAAACTGACTGCTCTTCCAGAGGTCCTAGGTTCAATTTCCAGCACCCACATGGGAGTTTACAACTGTCTGTAACTCCAATTCCAGGGGGATCTGACACCCTCACATGGATGTACATGCAAGTAAAACACCAAGCAATGCTCACAAAATAAAAGTAATTTTAAAAATTATAGAAAACAGTGCTTTAATAACATGGAGTACAAGTGTCTTTTTGGTATTACATTTCTTATAATGACTACTAGATATTCACTACTCTTGTTTAGCTATAGCTACATGGTGCTATGGTGCCACACTGCAATCTAATAACTATGTTTATACATGGAGAATTTGAGGAAAATGGATGGAACTAGGAAAACTCATCCTAAGTGATACAACCAGGACCCAGAAAGATAAATAATGTATACATTTGTTTTATGTCGCTGTTAGTTGTTAAATCTTTGATAAACATAGTGCAATCCATTCAACAACATCAATGAGGTATAGAGCAGGGCTCCGGGCCCAGATCTGCCATCATAATGATCTTTCTGTAGGTTTCTAGGACCTTCTGGGTCCTTCTATTTCCCCATTCTCCCATGCTTCTCTTACCTAGAGTCCCAATAGGATGTCTTCCCCTCTGTCCCACTTTCCTGGTAAGTGAAGACTTTCATGGGACATCCCCCTTGGGCTAGTGTTCCAGATATATGTGAGTATATACCATTTGACTCTCCCTGCTTCTGAGTTAACTCACTTATTATGATCATTTCTAGTTCAATCCATTTGTCCACAAATTTTGGTAATTCCTTGTTTTTAATAGCTGAGTTGTATTCCATAGTTTCTTTATCCATTCTTCTACTGAGGGACACTTGGGCTGTTTCCATGTTCTGGCTATTATGAATAAGACCGCTACAAATATGGTTGAACAAATGATCTGTAATATGATAAGTTAATTAAATATATTAAAAAAATAAATTAGGTATAGAGTAAGAGACAAGCAGGGAATTATGAAGGCAGAAACTCTAGTAAGAGGGACTAGAATAGAGAGTTATGGATGCATGAGGGGCTAGGGTACTAGAAAGGGAGGACCATCTGGAGAGGCAGAGGGAAGAAATGGTGAAGAGAAAATATAGGAAGAGACAGTAATTTGGGGTCACTTGAATGTGATTATATGGAAACCTAATATAGTAGAAACTTCCTAAAATATATTCATAGATGGAGGTGATCTAAAAGAAATTACACAAGGACACAGAGATCCAATCAAGCATCTCTCATCATCAAATAATACTCCCAAGAATGTTTTATATCTGATCAAATTGTTGGGTAACAGGGCCCCATGAAAACCTCCAAACATGGGGCACCAGATTGACCACGTCCCCTGAATGGGGAGGCCTGGTGGCACTCAGAGGAAGATTAGCAGGCTACCAACAAGAGACTTGATACCCTATGAGCATATACATGGTGAGGAGGTCCCCCTCAGTCACAGTCATAGGGGAGGGGAGTAAGGGGAAAATGGGAGGGAGGGAGAAATGGGATGATACAAGGTATAGGATAACAATTGAGATGTAATATGAATAAATTAATAAAATATATTTTAAAATAAATAAAAATAAATAAATAAATAAGAAAACCTCCAAACAGCCTTGGCTATTTCCAAGGCTATTGGTTGCTCTCTAGTAGTACATGGAAAGGCTCTAGTGCTAAAGACAACACCTATACTACTCATTGAACATGGATAAATTGAGCTGGTGCCTACCTAGAGCCTTCAGTACTACTGACTACTGACATGGTACAGGTACTCTGCATGTTACCAAAGCAGAAAAGTAAATACAAACCCAGCTGGAAAACCTTAGATCTACAATGATGATATTCCTTCCATCACTATGACAGTGCCATAGTGCCAAAAGATTGTGGGAGTAACCAGGCAATATCAGATAGGATTTAAGTCCCAGCCCATCAGATGTAACCTATCCAGGACACTGCTTGTGTGACCAAAAACCTGAGATAGATAGAGCAGGGACCTAGATGAAAACCAAATACCTTTCTACTAAAATAACCATGTCAAACAATGACTCCTAAGGAAATTCTTGTATATGCATATATCACTGCCTTATGAAGTACCATTAGAGAAGCCTCTTCTGCCACACATCAGAACAAATGCAGATACTCACAACCAAACTATATTTATAGACTGAGAGATGTTGGAACATTAAGTCCTAAATGGGACATCAAATACCTCCCCTTGAGGTTCAAGAGACATTGTGGAAGAGAGTGTATACTAATTCTAAGAATCAGTGGGAATGGAGGATACCAACGATACAAGGCCTTCTAAACCTAAGCATGACTGCTGCATATTATAGAAACTCAGAAATTATAAAACTCACAGATTATATATAATATATAATAAAATATATAATAATATATAGTATATATATTATATATATAACTCACAGATTATAGAAACATCCACAGGACCTTCAAATATCTGTGCCATGTGAGCTTCCAGCACTGAGAGGAGAAGCAGATACTCCCACTAGTTCTTAACCCAGACATAAAGCAAAAATTTCTTTCCAGTGAAATTTCAGTGGGGATAGAAAACCACTTCCAAGAGTAGGCTCCACAGCCAGGAGAAGGTGGTCAACAGAAAGCAAGCTCTCCTGTGTGTTCACGTGTGTCCATACATCTGTGTGTGCTTCCTGTGCTTTTTCTTTATCTTTTTTCTTGTTTGTTTTTACTGTTCTGATTTGTTTTTACATTATATTTTATTATTATTCCTGGGATGGCTATTGTCTTTCTAGTGAGGGACAGATGGGTATGGATTTGGGTGGAAGGGTACATGATGAGGATCTCAAAAATGTGAGAGAAGGAAAATGGTATTTCTAACAAGCTGCTGATTTTGGTGCTTCTTGTATGGCAATAAGCCAAGAAATGACTGAACTCTATCACTTTGCCCATTAGATGCCTACTGGGAATTCTATATGCTGTTCTAGGTTTGCTGTCTGACCTATTTTTCAGTGAGATTGGCATAACTTATCACTTATTCTCTTCTATTGTATTCCAAAGTGGTTGACTATTGATCACCCACATACAATAACATACAATAAATATTAAAATTAAAAGACAATGTCCTAAAATAGAACTACCATATTCCCTAACTATTTTGTTCCTGAACAAATACCCAAATATTGGAATCCTACCAGGAGGATTCTTACATGTCCATGATTATTATAGCTTTATTCACTATAGTAAGGAAACAAAATAAAACCAACCTATATATGTTAAAATATGAGTAGATAAAAAAAAGATGACACATGCATACAGTAGAATTTCAATCAACCATAAAGAAAATTAAAAAATTGAATTTTGTTGGAAATTACTCTATTCAATGATACAACTCCACCTAAACTCAGAAAAACAGTGTACATTTTATCTTATTTGGGAATTTCTAGCTTTCAATTTTTGTCTGTATTTATTTATGAAGATGTCAGTGTGGCTATAAACCATGAAATCAGAAGAGGAACATGATAGGGGAAAGAGGTTTAAAGGAAGAAGCGAACAGTAATGACACATGATAACATGAAAATGGAAACAATTACAGGTGGAAGGATATTGATAAGGTTGGTGAAGAGTAGGAGGAGTGGAGTGAGAAAGCAAATCAAGCCAAACAAAATAGTCATGGACATCCCAGAAGGAAGCCTATTATTTTATATGATAATTAAATAGAAAATAGTATGAAATGTGATAATAAAATGAAAATAAAACAGTGCATTATAAAAAGCACTTTTGATATTCACATTACCCATGAACTGATCTATAATTCCATACCCACCATTGGATTTTATCTCTAGATGAACAAACTGACAATTGCACTAAAATGACCAAGTTGTTTCCTCAATTTCATTATAACTTGGAAGATGCAGTGACAACAAAATTTGATTCTGTAATTTCAGTACTCACTCTCTTAGCAAAACTCCTCTTAAGTTTAGAAAATTAGTTGATCACAGACAATAATTTTTGTCTGCACATCATTACTGGTACAAATATTCTCAGGGAATAGCTATTACTCTGCCTCTTAAAATACAGCATTTCATTATCTGCAACAATTACAGCGTAAGAAAATTTTGTGTTCCTTGCCTACAACCCTATTGCAGATGGAAATTATTATCCACCTTCAGTCAATTTTGACATTTAGGAGAGGTGTTTGGTAAAGGGTGAGTATAGGAATCAGGATCAAATTTTGTGAACGGTTTTTTTTAATTAGTTTAGGTTATTTGGTTATAATGATATTAGCGATGCACCAGTAGAGTTAGTGTTCTCCAATCCTGTGTAGCTAAATTACTACTTGTGACTGATAATATTCAATAATAATTTATCTCTGTATTCATCATAGTGACTAACACTCATAGTCACCTCAACTTTTTAAAAGAAATACCCTAAATGTGTTTAGTCAAGCAAGTGATAAAATATTTGTTTAACTAAAATTTTGCAATTGGTATCTGAACTGCTAAGAATATTTATTACATGGTCACACATTCCTTTCCCTTGAAAAGTGTCAGAATCAATCTTTATGTTAACAGTTAGGTATTCTCAGAGCTCAAATTTGCACAGGCATCAAAAAACCTTGTCAATCATTTTGATAGGAAAAGAAAACCTTGAGCATTGCGGGGATCAAATATTGCCTGACCTTTTGCCCTCAAATATCAGGAGGTGGTCAATCATTAATTCAGTCTTTATTTCTAAAAAAGACATGTTACCTTCTTTCAATGTGAATCCACAATCTAAAAAGAGTTTCATTGTTTAATTCTCAAGAAGAAAGAAAAATTATGAAGAAATGAAAATTATAAAAACAGTAAAAATTTGAAGCAAGTGAAAGTTTTTAAGTATGTAATAATGTCTTTGGACCACAGAACTATAATTGTTAAAAATATTTCTTCAACGTATGTCTGGTTATTTCCAATATTTATGCATGTGGCACTAAGTTTCAGCTTCTTATAGTAAAATAGATGTTTCAGTCTGTTTTATTGTCTCCAAACTGTCCAGATATGCTTACTTAATACTTATGAACATTTGGCCAGGAGATATGAGTCTGAAAACATCATCCTTCACTTTCTCCTAGACTAGTAATTTTACATGTGTAGCATGAAATCTTGTCTCAAAGCTAGAGAAGGATTTAATGTTAGACTTCTCCATCAGATTTACCTATGTCAAATAAAATTATCACAGCTGGTTATTGATGAAAACTTGCACTTTAAAAATATTTTTTAAAAAAATTATATCTCCTTTAAAATAGAGGACACTGTACTGATTGTAAAAATTGCCAGATGGAAAAGATGCTAAACATCATTTTTTAAATTTTTATTTATTTTTTAAATTATTATAATTTATTCAGATTTCATTCTGATTGTTATCCCATTTCCACCCTCCCTACCTCTTCAGCCCTTTTCCCCTCCCCTAGACCTTTGACAGAAGGGGACCTCTTTCCCCACCACACGACCACAGCCTATCAGGTCTCATGTGGATAGCCTGATTTCTCTTCCTCTGTTTGCTGCCAGGCATCCCCACCAAGGGGAAGTGATCAAATTGGGGGCACTAGAGTGCATGTCAGAGGCAGTCCTCACTCTCCCCACAACTGTGGAGAATGAGCTGTCCATTGGCTAGTATTGAACTGAGGTCTAGGTTTACTTCCTGCATTTTCTTTGGTGGTACAACAGTGTGTACATGTCCCCTGGGTCCAGATCTGCTGGCTGGCCTTGATTGTCTCTTTGTGGGGCTCCTGAACCTTCATAAAAAGGAAAATCTTCTGTAAGGAAAAAGGACACTTTTAATAGAACAAAAGGACAGCTTAAACATCAATTTTTAAACTATCTATATTGGTTATCCCTGAAAGACATCTGTATAATTGAAATGATCAAAGGAACAAATTAACATGCAATATGTACAAATTTTAAATTAATAGTTATTTGAAACTGTACCCCTTTAGAATAATCTTGGTGTCTGAGTTCTCACAAGATGAAAGAAGTGATGAAACATTTCCCAAAATAAGAAGGGAGGGTTTCCTCTCCTTACACGTCTGAGCCTTGGTGGGGTAGTGATTCATAATCTATTCAGTCACAACTTTACAGTCACCAGATGCCAAAATTATAGAAATCTTGAAAGTTCAGAATGGAGTGAGGTTCACTTTCTAAACAAAGAGATACTCTTTTCCACTTGACTATCAATACAAAAAACCAACCCATCTGAATAATGTCATTTATTTAAAATACTTTACCTGGTAAATGTGTTTATAAGAAGCCAGTTTATATGGTCTTGTGTAAAAATAGAATTTTTATAAAGCTCATTGCATTCCCAGGAAAGGATTTTTTTTTAAATTTTTTTAATTAATTTATTCTTGTTACATCTCAATGTTTATCCCATCCCTTGTATCCTCCCATTCCTCCCCCCCCCATTTTCCCATTATTCCCCTCCCCTATGACTGTTCCTGAGGGGGATTACGTCCCCCTGTATATTCTCATAGGGTATCAAGTCTCTTCTTGGCTACCTGCTGTCCTTCCTCTGAGTGCCACCAGGTCTCCCCCTCCAGGGGACATGGTCAAATGTGAGGCACCAGAGTACGTGAGAAAGTCGTATCCCTTTGGTTACATGTTATTTGGAGGGACAGTCTATTATTTTGGCAACATTTAGGCTTTACAAGCATGCCTGTTTTCTAGGAAGCCCTGGTAATTTTTTAAAGAGAAGCTATAAAATGCATTTGAGAGCTTATGAAAATGAAGATTTATTGTATGCAGTATCACAGCAAATAGATAATGTAGACTCAACCATATATAAGGTTGTACATCCATGATCAAATACATTAGGCTAGAACTGACATGCAAAATGTCTCTTCAAATATCAGTTAAGGAGTCTCAGAAAAAATCTCAACTTAGTCTCATATTTAAATATGAGGGATATTTTAAAATATCCATCTATGTGTCTAAATAAAATCTCTAAATATATTTATCAACCTATAATGTATTTCTGTAAAAATACCCAGAAATAGGATGTTTAAATATGGAAATGTATATTTATATTAGTTCTCAGATTTTTATTAAACCATCTAGTTACCATGTACAAATTATTTACTTGAATAGCACTTGGTAGTCACCTGAGAGTTGATATTATCTAAATTAAATCTAATCAGCTTATCGGAAAATTGTGAGGTTTCACACATGGCTCATCTCTATTGTCTGAAATAACTTGGTCAAAAAAGCAAAACATAGTAAATTTTATTATTTAAATATTTTTAGGACGTTCATGCAGTTGAGAATCATGAAGAATGATTTTCAATATTTTAATATGCCATTTGTTCGCTTCAGTACATAGTACAATTTTAGTGATAATCTGGTATATCATAATAGAGAAGATTGATCAGTTTTTATTGCCTTTGCTGGAGAAGATAAATATAATTGCATGTGATTTTTAATAAAGATTTAGTTTAGAAGAAAGGTATGTCATTTCTTCCCCACTTTATTAAAATCTCATATGACAATGAGGATATTAAGGTTTGCATTGGAGCATAACTGATATTATAAATTACTTGTCATACTAATGGTCCAATTAATCAAAAAAAATGTCAGGAAAGTAGGGAAAATTACTCCACAAGTTTGTAGTAAACAGATTTACTGTTGTGGTGGCCTATAAAAATATGGGATCTATAAAAACATCGCCCAGAACCTCTTCTGTTTTCTTCCTGACTTATGGGTAATCCTTTTGTAGTTTGAGTCCACAGTTAATCTAGAAAATAAAAGTACCAAGTAGAAAACATTTGCACAGCTAACTTTAGAACTGGATTAAAGTAGAACATTTTAAGTCTCTGTTAGACCTATATGTATTGTTTAGACACTCAGTAATTTCCAGCAGCAATTCAAATTACACTGACCTGAAATGGTGTTACTTTACATAGCCAACATGTTCCAGCAAATCTCAGACAGAAATGTACCACAGAGCACAGAACTATTGAAGTAACATGCCGATACATTAATTAACTGCTAAGTTACATGTTTTAAGGGTCACTTTAATGCAAATTTTATTAACTAACCTGGTACAGTGATTACTTAACTATTTTTAAACTTTGAACTGCATTTGCTAGCAAGCTGTGAAAGTCAGGTTGTGTGTCAGGTTTTATGTTTCTAAGTATACCAGCGATTGCATTTGTAACCCCCAAAATGTGACATTCTAATTGTTCCTTCACATTCGACTGATGTTTAGTCTTCTGTTAGGGGTCCTTTATAGACACAAAATACTTATTAGCATACCCTGAAAATGATTTCCTTGTCTCAAAAATGGAGCACATAAAATTCAGATTCACATTATGCCGTATCTCCTTAATCTGAGTGATATCACATGGTAGGCACATGCTTTCCTCATAGTATCTTGCATGCATACAATTTGATATGACAAATTTCACCACTTTATTAAGTCATCTGCTGTCAGCCAATAGAGATTTCCTGTAATGTGAGTTTCTCAGCCATGGGTGAATAAAACCATGGTAAATGAAGGTACATGGATAGAAATTTTGTCGGAAGCATTTTTGTGAAAAAAAAAAAAAAAAAAAGGGGGGGGGTCTATATCCAGACTGAGTGTCTCTTCCAGTATGGAAAACTTATAGTATTTTTCATCATGAAGTGTTAGAACATGGTCTAAGAATGGAGTTGTGGTGTAAACAGATTTCTGAGTGCCTGTGAGAAAACGCCAATAAAACAAAATATAAGTCTGTGCTCTCAGTTTCTTCAAACCATCAAATTGTTCTTGGAATGGGTTTTTGTGCTCCTTTTAGATCTATCATATAGTAGTGAATTTATTGTAGCTTTTGTTATTCATACATATTTGCTATTCATTCATATTTGAAAAAAAAACCATGGTTTTTGCCACCTGTGGTTCTTTCTTGTGATTGTATACTTTACTCAGATGACTCCTCTTAACCTTCAGTATATAAATTGTTTGATGCTCTGAATAAAGTTGGCCATTTAATGAGATTTTAGTCCACCTTATTTTTGAGCCTCTCTCTTCCAAGTTAATGATGCCAACTAGAGTGATAAACAATGACCTCATTCAATTTAATCAAGCAACCTTTGGACAGCTGTTAAATCATTCCAGCTGTGTGGCCACGGAAGGGTTTCAGAGTTGGTTTCTGCTGCCAACAGAATAAATACCCAAAAGCTACTGTGTTAGATCAGCACTAAGAGTGGAAATTCCTATTGCTATGTACAGTTTTCCTCTCCCTCACTATAGTCATCAGCTTCAATAACAAATTGAACAATGACAGTAATGGTTGGAATAAAAGCTGACTGTAGTCCTCAGAACAGGTAATCCCATTTATTTTATCTTAAATCTAATCTTCTAGATTTCTCTTCTTGTGAAAATTTCCACAGAACTTTCAGAAGAGATTCTCCTTATATATCTTCTCCAGCCCATTACTGCATGTTTCCCAATCATCTTTCTCTATCATCCACGATCACTATGTCTAATAATCAGGACGTAAATTAATATAGACTCTGGCTGATGACTTTCTTTCATCTGGGAAAAAAAGGAACAAGCCGGTAACTCCCTTCAGCCCACAGCCCCACATACCCTATCCCCATAAGTCACATTCTGGGAAGATTTGCCCTCACTCCTGTATTTCAGGAATGCTCCAGAAGGAGGCACAGTAATATATGTGACTACTTGAAGACAGTACCTGCACAGACTGTAGAACCAACTCGAGATGCCTTTATTCCTGCTCCTCAGTCAACTGACCATGAAGAATTCAACCTTAGGTACCTAGTGTGTGTGAGTTCAGAATATGAGATAAGAAACAAAGAGTATTTGTATCACTTCCTCATAAAATTCATTTTTCCTGGTCAGTACTTCAGAAACCAGTTATAGTGATGAGTACCCATAATATTACATTCAGTGGCAAGAAGCAGGAAGATCACATGTTCAAGGCATTCTAATCTCCGTAATGTACCAAAAAGTGCCTGTTTGCTTGAGCAAGGCAGAATACATGTGTATTAAAACCATCACTACACTGAATTGAGAGGGGATGTAATAGGAATCATAATTTCTACGACTTTCAAAGCCTGGATGGTTTGGAGGCATTCACTCCTGAACTCTATCTAGAAATATGGTACTATTTTTTTTTTTAATATGTAACAGGGTCCCATACCTTCAGACTTTAGACTTTAGAAAAAATTATTTTATGATAGAAGTACCATTCAGGCCATATGTTAACATGTGACATTTACAAAATTAAAACAAAGACCTAGTCCATCAAAGCCCCTAGTTCTTGGAATGTCTCTAAATGTACTAACCTTGCTTTTTGGCTACTGTAGTTTTGCTTCTAACTGACTGTTCTAACCTGAAGTATTTCAATGCAGAATACTCTCTCTCTCTCTCTCTCTCTCTCTCTCTCTCTCTCTCTCTCTCTCTCTCTCTCTCTCTCTCTCCCCCTCTCTCTCTCTCTGTGTGTGTGTGTGTGTGTGTGTGTGCGCGTGTGTGCACGTGTGCATGTGCGTGTGTATGTGTGTCTGTCTGTCTCTATCTCTTTCTCATGCTTACATCTCATTCTGTGAAAGGCTCATTGGTACACTGGAATGCAATGTAGTCACTGCGCAACTAATAAAGAGTTTCTATTAGCTTAAAACCATTTCTGAGCAGTCTTCTCTGGTGGGTACAACCAACTTTGTGGGTAACGTATTTCTAATCTTTCCTATTTAGTCTTTTCTGACAAGACAGTCTTCAACATACTAACAAGAGGTTCTGCCAACCTCTGTATTTATAATGTTACATACACTCTCTGAATTTGGAAAAATGAACCATGAAATGTATTTAGTGATTTGCTGGAACTACAGTGGGACAGAACTATACTAAAATCTATTGGCCAACTGACTTCTGCAAGTCATTACTCAGATGGACCACTAGCATTGTTATTGGGTATCCAGTGGTTGGTGACAGTTATTACTGTCCAGCTGCCCATAAAGTATGATCATTTCCTTTTTCCTGTTATACAATCATCCTGATTATTGACCAGTTATTCTCTAGAGGAATGGAATCTTTTACAATATTGAGATTCAGGATAATATTTAAGTCAAAATTAAGTTATTTGTAAAAGTAAAATAACCAGGTATAGGATAGGTATAAGCATGTTAAAAATACGGATTACAGTTGGTCTTTACTTCCCCTCATTTCATTGTCCAACTAAATATTATTGTTCCTTGCTATATTCACTTCGTATGGCATCACTATAATATTTACTGCTTTAAAAACTAGTGATATAAATTATTGACACTAATCGGAGACACGGCATCTTATTTTTCATGGATTCCTGTACTCCTTTGAGCCTAAAGATTTATTATGATTCTTTCTCTTTTTCAAATTTTTGAATTCTAATTTTATTCACTTGACATAAAATATGAAGACCAAATAAGAACTTAATTGGCTATCATGTGTTTCTTTTATACACACAACATCTTTACTGCTTTACTCTACTGTGCTTTTTGATAGCTTTGACCATCTTGACTGAGAAGATTATTTGGAACACTTTTCTTTTGCCTTCCTAAGATACCACTATTTCTGTAAATTTAGCTTTTGAAACAAGTTCCTACTGGGATTTCTGATGAACAGACAAAAGTAATTAGAACGCACCTCAGAGATACTTTCCTCTTTTCAAAAACATATATCTCACAGTTGCAGTAAACAGATCTGTGCCCATGCAACATAGGTGACTAGATATCCATGGTAAATTGACTTGAATATTTTGCTACATTCTTTAAGATTTTGGATCCCAGGCATTGTAACACTTTAGTCTAATCTAAACTTTCAACTATATATATTGGAGCCACATTTGAACTTTAGTTCCTACTCACAAACTAAATAAACCATGGCTCTGCTTTTCACTATTTCAACTAAAGTAAGAATGCCAATTTTTACTTAATGGCTCTTTATCAAGAAATTTAATATGCTTTGTCTTTGAGATTATTGTTTATTTTGCCATGATCCTTCAATGCTAAGGTCTATTCTCACAGAGTCTGCAGATTTCTGTATTCATCAATTGTAAATATTATGCAGTTATTTTTGTAAATAATGGACTTCTTCATAGGGCACTGAAGCCACATGTAATTATAGGTCCAGAAGTAAAATTTAACAGAGAAATTTGGGGGAAATTCAGAATTCCTTTGAAAGGTATTTTTTTTTTAACCACAGGAAAGTGTAGGCAGGTGGAGCCAACCTACCTAATGGAAAGGTTCTTTACAATTAACTTAATATAAAAAAAGTAAAAACCTTGCATTCCCTCTTTTAGGATTCTCCCATATGATGCTATCATATAATAAACTTTAGGATGTATACTCACTGTCCACATTAGATTTGAGAAACTACTACATAGTTGGAAATTGCAGTTTGATTTGTAAGATTTCACACTCCAAATAAGAATCTTGGTTTATTTTTCAGAGGAATAATTTTCCTTTTACCAGTTTAAAGAAAAAAATAATCCTGGTTTAAATCAGAAGTTTTTAAATAAGATAGATTCAAAAGTTTAAATTTCTCTTTCAGGTCATACCATAAAAGTATAGAATCTTTAATATCATTGAAGAAAATTTTCATTTGTTCTTTAGAGGCAATTTATTTGTTTTCCCAAATTTGCCTATACAATCAGCCACAATTATGGTTTTTGTTTGGGTAAATTCATTGAGGCATAGCAGGTATAGACATCTAGGACATTTTCTGTTATAGAATTCTAGTCAAATGTGTCTTAGAACAGCAGTTTACTTATCATACTATGTGATGAGCTACCAGTCAGGTTCCTTAAAAACAAAAATGGATTCATTCACCTCATAAAATCTAATCAACCTATATAACTCTGAATTCAGATAATCCATCCTAAGACTCTTTCACTACTTCTGCACCATGATTAGTCATCCTTAGTTACTGATATCTTCCCTAGGTTTTCCATATCCAGGATTAACTCAGTATGTGTGTGTGTGTGTGTGTGTGTGTGTGTGTGTGTGTGTGTGTATTTCTTTTGCAACTTTTAATATTCTCTGTTCTGTTTACATTTAGTGTTTTTGATTACTATAAGGTGGGAAGATTTTCTTTTCTGGTCCAATATATTTGGTGTTCTGTAGGCTTTTTTTAATGTTTATAGGCATTTCTTTCTTTAGGTTGGGGAAGTTTTCTTCTATGATCTTGTTGAAAATATTTTTAGAGTCTTAGAACTCAGAGTCTTCTTTCCTATTTCTATTATTCTTAGCTTTGGTCTTTTCATAGTGTCCTAGATAGATCTTTTGTGTCAGAAACTCTTTATATTTAATTTTTTGAGTTATATATTGATTTCTACAATCATATCTTCTATACCTGAGTTTCTGTCTTCCACATCTTGTATTCTGTTGGTGATGCTGTCATCTTTAGTTCATGATATCTTTCCTAGGTTTTACATATCCAGAATTACCTCAGTTTGTGTGGTTTTTCTTCTTCTTTTCTTTCTCCTCCTCCTCCTTCTTTTTTTTTTTTCATAATAATTTTTTTTTTATTAATTTATTCTTGTTACATCTCAATGTTTCCTCCTCCTTCTTTACCTTCTTCTTCTTTTTCTTCTTCTTCTTTTCCTTTCATTTTCATGTCTTGAACAGTTTTATTCATTTCCTTCACCTCTTTGATTATATTTTCCTGTATTTACTTAAAGATTTTATTCATTTTCTCTTTAAAGGTCTCTGTCATCTTTATACAGCAATCTTCTTGTCCTTCATCTGTGTTAGTATTATCTAGTACTTGCTGAAGTAGCACAGCTGGGCTCTGGTGGTGCCATATTACCCTGTCTCTTGTTGATTGTGTTCTTCTCCTGGCCTTTAGCCATCTGATTGTCCTTGGTTTTGGCTGGTTGTTTTTTATGATGGCAAGGCTCTGCTGGGAGGCAGTGAGAGCCTTTAGCCTGAAAGTAGAGTTCAGGGGACAGCCTTATAAGCTTTGATTTTTTTAAACTAACTTTATTTGGGGTTCCTTACTGACTCTATCTCCCTTCCAACCCACTGGCTCTGGGTAGGAGAGAAAGAAGGTTAGTAGGGTCAGGGGCTTAGAACTCTTTAGACTCAGTTCCTTGTGGTGAATCTACTCTCCATCATCAGGATTCCCACAACCAAGATCAACCACAAACATCTGGATCAAATATGAAACAGCAACAGCAGTAGTAGAACAAATCAGCAGCAGCCTCTTCAAAGTGTTTGAAGTGTTCTCCTGAGCAGTTCTCTAGAAGAGTGTCTAAAAAGGCTTGCACACTCTCTGTCTCTCTCTGTCTCTCTGTCTCTGTCTTTCTGTCTCTCTCTCTGTCTCAGTCTCTCTCTCTCTCTCTCTCTCTCTCTCTCTCTCTCTCTCTCTCTCTCTCTCTCTATCTCTGTGTGTGTGTGTGTGTGTGTATGTGTGTGTGTGTGTGTGTCCCTCTCTGGCTCCCTCCCTCTCTCCTATTTATATCCTCTCAGAGTCTGAGCCAGAATGTTTTTTAGCTGGCAAAAAAACATGCCCCCTGCAGGAGGCAGTTTCTAGCTGACAAAGATCACAAGCCCTCTCAAGAGGCTATTTATCAGCTGGGAAAACTAAAGGCAATTTCACCTCACACACTTGGCATCCAAACAAAAACATACCTACATCATATCACAAAACCTTCACCTACACAACCTGCTGCTTACCTCTGCTGCCTGTGCCTCAGGTGGATCTAAATATTTCCAGGGTCCTGTAAGCTTCCTCAGGAATGGAGGCAAGGATGTGGACCTGAAAATGTAATTTAGTGGATAGAGGAAAGTTTGTCTCTTCTGTCTGTGCTCCAGGAGGATCAGGCAGGCAGGGAATTGGTGGGGAAGTGTCTAAGCTGGGTGTTTCTAGGGTTCTGCAGGCCTTCTTGGGAATATAGGCAATGGGCCTTAGGGGACAGAATGCAGCTTACCTGTGGAGGCTTTGCCTCAAAAGAACAGGCCCCTCTTCACCTCTCAATTCTTTAATATTTTTATGAGATTACTTTTTAAGATAAATAATAAGAAAACTGATCATTTCTTTGTAACTGCACATTAAAGCATGCCAGTATGAGAAACTGACTGAGAAAAAAATTTTGCTTATACTTTGTTAATCTAAAACAAGTTGCTTAGACATGAATGTATGTAGGTTCTGGGGAATAATTTGTTTTCCTACCTGTAATATGTAAAACATTTGATCATGTCACCTAATAATCATTTACCTGTAGAAAAATAGAATGTAACAACATTGTAATTTTTTATTGCTTGAAAGATTTTGCTGGAATACATAAGCTCTAGGACAAAAATAGAAATACAGCTGTTGGAGTTCTTCTTGACACACCAAATGTGTGTGTGTGTGTGTGTGTGTGTGTATGTGTGTGTGTATGTGTGTGTGTGTATGTGTGTGTGTATGTGTGTGTGTATGTGTATGTGTGTGTGTGTGTATGTGTGTGTGTATGTGTGTGTGTGTGTGTATGTGTGTGTGTGAGTGTGTGTGTGTTTCTAATTTTCTTTATTTTTCACTAGCCACAGCGAGTCCTTTGCCTGTCCCAGTAAAGTTTTTCACAGGCCCAGGGAGTCTTTCACCAGTGCCTGAAAATCAAGGATTTTTCCCCCTCAGAGAAAAGTATGCTAAGTCATCAATCACCAACTCCAGTCCCTACCTCAGTTTACCTGTCATATTGGAGATGACTTCTGACAATTTATTGTCAGAAATAGCAATAAATTCAAAGTCATGTTGCAAGGATGGATGTATTTGTAGGTGCTTTCAAAGAAAGCATCAAATCTATACTAGATCAAGAATTATAGGTTGGAAGGCTGAAAAACAAGCTGAAGCTCCTAGTCATAGCTCAAATTTCTTCTTCCTCTGGGAAGATTACTTTCTGTTTTAAAGGTCATATCAGACTCAAATGGCTCATACATATTTTTTAAAATAATCTTCTTTAGTAAAATGCAACACTTCATTCACTTTAATTTCCACCCAGAGAAAGAAAAGTACCATAATCTGGCTCAGATTTGCAGCATAAAGAATAGGGCCATGGTACTTTTGAGATGTCACACACAAAGAATAAGAATGCCTTTCTAATAACCTGATAAAGTAAGGAACCCAGTTTTACTGAACATAGAAATCAGAGACAGGGGCGAATGTTACCAGTTATGTGATATCTGTCTTATATCAAAGAACTATGTAATTCTACAATGTAATCTTCAGCAGAGCCATTTCTGAAAAGCCAAGATCACTCCACAGAACCTGGCAAATGCAGGGGTGTGCTGTGCAGCAAAGAAGGTAACTGTTCTTCTCCAAAGACCCAGTGGTACTTCCAAATAACAAAATAAGGAAGGTGTAGGATGTTCCGAAATACAGTGTTGTTACAAACTCTAACATACCTTATATTAAGGTGAAATTGACTTTAGTGTAAAAAAAACCTACAAAACACCTGTAAAATTCGTTGTAATTTATCTAGGGTCTTGAGACACAGGGACTACTACATGGAGGAATTTGATAAAAACTTAAATTCTCCCATTTGTATTCTACCAGCTGTACCTCATTCAGTTTCTAAAACATGGCAGAATTTTATATAGAGATTAATTTCCCTAAACGAATGAGTCTTTAAATTGATTAGGGAACAAATATGATATTTCTGGTAAAAATGGGACTCAATGAAAATATAGAAAGGAAATAAATATATATTCATTCAGAAAAAATTTGCTGCACATAGTAAAAGCATAAAAGTGTTTTCAGAAAACAAATATGAAAAATAAAATTTCAGTGATCTGACTGAATACTAAGTATTTGGAAGGATACTTAATGAGCTCATGGTGAAATAAAACAAAACAAAACTCACTGAGTTATCAAGATGCAGTGACATGAGTTTGAAGATATTTTAAGGACTGGCAAATTCAGACGGCCTTTTAGCTCATTTCTAACATAAAAAGATATGGAAATATGTATAACACATGATTTAGTAGAATGATGGTGGTAGCACAGCAGGAATTTCATGAGGGATCCTCGTAGCTGGGGAGGCCTGCTTGGAGATTGACCCTTTTGGCTGCTTACGTGTCCCATCTGTGGGGAAATGGTCAAGAAGCCAGGGCATGTGCCCTGTGGACACATGTTTTGCTCTTCATGCCTTCAGGAACATCTGAAGCCAAGAAATCTGTCTGTTGGGTGTGTTGCAGCCCTCTGGCAGCTGGTGTCCATGCTGTGGAGCTTGAGCAGCTGATCAAGAGCACAGAGACTTGGTCAACTAACAATTAACTTGTATAAACTTATTTATCCTAAACAAGAATATACATTGTAGGTGCATCAGATAGATATGATGGCATAGAAAAATAAGGTAAAATAGTTAGACAAGGTCTTCAAAATCCTCCGAGACATACAGAATAAGGCACTTAAAAATATGTTTATTATTTTATAGATTCACTGACAATGAGACAGGTTAACTCCTGGCAACACCCAGCCTATCTCAAAGAGGATGATGAACACCCAAGAACCTCCTTATGGAGATGGCTTCAAATCAAATGTGGCAAACAAGCCACTGGGCAAAAGGTCCTCATTTCTACCATAGACAGAATTCTGCCTAAAAATGCCACTTAGATATAGGCAGAGTCAATGACCAAACTCTGCCAAAACTGGGCAAGCAAGTCCTCAATAGTTCCTGCCTCACAAATATGCCTGTCAGATATATTGGGCCAGAAGGCTGAAGAAGATGTTATAGAAAGTTTTGGGTGACTCTTCAGGTATTATTTCTGTCATCTTATTTGGAAAGCTACTAACCTGCACTCTTGGCATACTCAGGTAATAAATTTTATTCCTTACCAAGTCAAGGATGGGGTTGAAGATCAGACAGTTTATTTTACAATTCAGCTTAGTTGATTAAGGGTTAAGATGTTTTTAGGTCTTGATAGATGTTTTAAGTTGATAATGATGAGCTATGGTACATATTAATTTACGTTCAGAATTTTAGATTTACCAAGATAAGAAAAATATTTTCCTCAAGGCTGTGAATTACAAATAGCCAAAATCCTATGATTGTAATATTTATATAATTCCTGATTGTGTCAAGAATCTTCTTGCTATAGGTAGTTTATTATAATAATAATATAAGTGCATATGTAAAAAGTTATAAATGTTTAATTAAGAAAACATAAGAAAAAAAAGAGCAAGGAGACTTCTTTCCATGGCTGCAGTAAGAATTACATCCTTTCTAAGATCTGGGCCCATGCACCCTCATGTTCCCAGCACCAGACTTAGATCATGGAAGTGTGAAGTGCAACACTAAGGATGTGTCCCTTCGTCTTAGAAATATCCCAAACTGGTACAAATTTCCTTGCCCTTATTGTCCTGAGAACAACTTTGGTCAGGAAGGTCTTGTGCAGCACTTCAAACTGACTCATAGCAGAGATACCAAGTCTGTGATTTGTCCCACATATGTCTTGATGCTGTGGGGTGACCCCAGCTACCGCAGCTTCATGGAGCATATCCAGAGCCACCATGGCTTTTCCTATGACACTTTTGTGGATTATGGTGTTGATAACATCATGGTGAACCAGGTGTTTCAACATTCCATCATTGACCATTAAACAGTGTCCTCACTGCCCACCTCATTCTAGGCTTAGCGTTAGGTGTGAACAGGTGACTCATGCACCTCACTTGTAGTGCAGATCTGGAAATGAGGCATGGCACCAGACAAGCTCACTCTTACCAGGGTGATAGGATCCTAGGGTAGAGACCTATTTCCTTTGGACTCTTGCAACACTGTCTTCCCAACTGGTAACCTAGTTTGTCCCATGTTTGCTTTTGCTGCATCTCAGTTATTGCCTCCTCTAGGAAGAGTCCAGCTTCTTCTCCCATGTGTTCTTGTTTCACATGCATCCTATTGTCCAGTGTTCATCTCTCAGGTCCTCCCAGCAAGCCAGGACCTTCCCTGGACCATGCACAGCACAATAAACAGGGACTCCTTTCCTTGGCCCCAAGGGGCTTGGGTTGTGCATTACAGTGGGCCGGGGCTGCGACCCTCTTCTCCTAGGTGACACTGGGGTTGCTCAACCTGATGGTGGAGGTTTCAGTTACTGCTGCTTTCCTATGCCTCCATTACACTTCTACAACTGATTGGCTTCTGTCTTAAATGCCTAATGGTGTCTTTTAGATAAGGTATCACCATAAAATTATAATGTGGCAAAGTGAGGGTCATACCCCAACTTGTCTCTTCCAACCTTCTTCTTGGGCAGTTAAGAAAGTTGGGTCCCTACTGCAGTTGAGAGGCAGGCTGCTGGAGGCTTTCTTGAGTAGTGCCTTTAAAAGCTGGAAGCCCAGCACATTTTACAAAGTACAAAGATGGGTACCACCAGCCCAGTCTGCAGGACAGACTCTGACAGACCTAGGGCTTGTGCAGAAATCTCTCCGGTCATGCAGCACTGGTCCAGCTGTGACTGCAATACAATAAGTGTGCTTCCGACGTAGTACCTCCCCCAGTGGTGCCTCTTCCTGTAGTAGGGGCGGGGGGGGGGGGGGGGAAGCTAGCTCACATGCCTGAGAACCAGCAGAGTTGGGCAGGAATGCTTTCCAGTGTTACTGTTTGGAAGGGCCCAGACATTAATCTTCACTGTACCCTCTGGAAAGGTTTGCTCAGGTGGAGGGAATGGGTGAGTAGAGAGAGATTTGTCAATGACTTTCCGGAAAGTGTGTCCATGTTCTGGCTTTTACAAGGTGAAATACAAAGAAATTTCATATTTTATCCAAAAATAAAAAGAAAAGAAAAAACCACATGATTTAGAGAACACTAAAGTTGTTGAGCTCTTTAGCTTCTGACACATGCATCAACCACATTTTATTTTCATGTGGTCTTGCTAACAGAACTAGTTTGGCTTAAGACAAAAACACACTTCATTTCTATAAATTATGCAATGGTAACATCAAACAGAAGATGTTCTCCATTGCTCTTCTGTTCAAGGGACTGATGTTATTTATGAGGCAATAAAAGTTTTAGGTACGAGAAACACATTTTTTATTATCCCTATTTCTATCAATGTTGCTGAATGCTAAAGGCAGAGTACTAATTATTTCCCAGATGTAACTTCTCTGGCTAGAGAGTTGGTTCTGTCCACATAATTGACTCAAACATTGACTTCTGAGGAAGGTTTACTTGTTCTCTGGCAAAAAAAAAAAAAAAAAAAAGCCCAACTAAAGGGGTTTGAATTACCAACCAAACTGAAGTGTATTTCTGGCCTACTACATTAAAGGTAAAAAGTAAAAATTTTATACAAGTATGCTATTTACATGAATGACATATGATTTATAATATGACCAAAACTTTTCTACAAACCATAGCTCAGAAGAAGGAAAAGGGAACAGTGAAATTTTTACACATAATTTTACATATAAGTTCCTACATGGAAGAATCTAGGAACAAAATTATTTGCTTGGGTCTGCAGTTATGAAAAAAAGCCAGAGCCACAGTAGTTGCTATCCACAATATCTATTAAGACAATATTAAAAATATGGAGATAAGTTATTTAACCAAGCTATTCTCAAACATACTTAGTCTGAGCTGACCTTCCTTATGTGCTTCCTCTTTGTTATCATCTACTCCTCCCCGGCCATGTTCATATCTCATGTGTTCTATTGCCATTCCTACCCTTTGTCCTTAAAGCGTCTTTAAAATGTCCCCTCCTGTGTCTCTTTCCAGTTAATTGGCCTTGGTATTCATGGATTTCATTAAGTTCACGCAGTTTAATAAAACTATTGCATATTTTGTGCTTTTATTGTTGGATATTTAGTTGCTTATTGGAGTTTTTGCAATATAAGTTTGGAAAATGTTAAAAATGATTGTATAACAATAAATAAATTTTAAAATGATTGTGTTTATTTTATGAAAGAATGTTTTTGCAAATAAAATATTTTTTTGTTTTCATGATTCATATTTTAAATTGCTTTGTTTTGTTTTGAGATGGGTCTTGTTTTATATATATCCAAAGTTGTCCTATAACTCACTCTGTAGTCTCAGCTCACCTCAAACTCTTGACCATCTTCTTGTCTCAGATTTCCTAGTACTGAGATCCAGGCATGAATCCTCAGATTGTCTGAAACTTAGGCGTTTTGAATACATTCCCTTCCTTCCTCTACTCTTTCCCAAGTCCTCTCCCTCCAGCACCTTCCATGATCAAATAGATAGTCTCATTTATGTTGATTGGTATCGTTATACTAAAACATATATAAACAAGAATTCACAAATATGTAAGTACAACCTGATGAATGCATTTTGTTGTTTATGCAATTTCAGGGATGGCCATTTTGTATTGGATAAGCATTTACCAGGCTCATTTCTGGGAGAGATTAATTCTCATTTTTTTTTTCACTAACAATCAGCTGTCTGTAGTTCTTACCACCATGTGAGTGGCACTTATTTCCTAGTTAGGAAATAGGTTGCCATAGTGCACATTGTTGTAATTCACATCTGTTGCAGGTAGGTTAGACAGTTAGTTCCTTCCATCTCTTAGTAGCTTGCAAATTATTGTCTGGTATCATAGAAGTTAGACTGCAGAAAAGAGGCTTTCAGAATAGATGTACTTTGAATATTTTCTCTTAAGTCTATGGTGTTTTCATTAATAATGGCATAAATTCTGCCCCTGTAAGGCAATCAAGGGCTATATCAATATTATAAATTATTTGGAGAGTCATCTGTACTAGCCTGACCAACAATATGAAAGGACTTTCTTATGCCATGGTACTGAGATTTGTGTTAGTCTATGGTTCTTATGAAGAGTATTGCTAGCCCTAGTGGCATAAATTAATTTAAACACACACACACACAATTGTATTTTGTAGTATATAACTTTTAGAATATATAAAATAATATGAGTCCTGACTAGCACCTATGGAATGTCTTTACTCTTTCTGTAAATATAAATAGTAACCACAGTAAAACTGGAATGAGACAAACAGACAAGTATTCTGTGCTTCTATTCACAGGATTTTAAGGAGAACTTCATGTCATAAGATTACAACTAACACACTAGAATATGGAAACCTTTCCTAAATTTTATATCCTCAATGAAATGTGTGGGTGTAGTCTTCTGCAATGGGATCTTGCTATCAGTTTGTGGGGAACAACTTGTTGTCAATGCCTAGAATATTTGGGGTTTTTCAAGAGATTCCTTTGACCAATAACTAACTTGGATATAATCCAGTTTGGGAACTGGAAGTTTCATTGGAGACAAGACATAAATGGGACTTTCTTTTGCACCATTACCTAAAAACTTCATTAAAATCACTTTCATATATTTTAAGAAGGTTCCAAGACACTAGGTTTTGATAGCACAGATGAAGTGCCCTCAATTCTAGCTATCTATCCCCACATTTCCTTGCTTAACTCCATTTCTCTTCCCCTCCTGACATGATCCTCCTGTTTCATCGTTCCTGCCCCCAGTCTACCCATTAACTCTATTTTATTTCTCGTTCCATTGGAAAGTCATGTGCCTTGACCTATACTGATCCCTTCCTCTATACCTAACCTCTCTGGGTCCACAGATTGTAGCTTACTTTTTATTTACTTAGCAGCTCATATTACATATTCTAATCTCTTTGGTATGGAAAGGCACTCTGAAGGCTACAAAAAAGATACATAAACACCAATCCATCACAAACCCTTTGAGCTACAATGTGTCCCACCTGCAAAATATGCCAGGACAATGTTGGCACAAAACTTGTGAATAAGCAACTAATACCAAATTTGATTTAAGACCCACTTCATGAGATAGAACCCATACCCAAAACTGTTTTGGTGACAAAATATCAAAGGTTGGTTATCCCAGATATCTGAGATAAAAACCAAATACTACTGGTCTTTTAAAGATAGCAGTAAAATGACTCCTAATGATATTCTGCTATACTCATAGGTCAATGACTTCCTTAGCCATCACCACATAAACTTCCTCCTGAAGCAGATGGAAATGAATACAGAAGCCCATGGCCAGACATTATGCAGGAGTGAAAGGCTTTGTTTGCATTAAATCCTTCTACTCAGAGCATAGAGAGCCCCATACAAGAGGAGGAAAATAGAGTGTAAGAGCCCCAGTGGGATTGAGGGTACCAGTAGACTAAATCTCTATGAGTCAAATGAACAACATTCATATGAATCCACAGAGATTGAGCCGCAAGCACAGAAGTGACATAAATCTGCACCAGGTCCTCTGTGTGTGTGTATATATATATATATATATATATATATATTATGGCATTCAGTTCAGCATTTTTATGGAGCTCTTGAGTGTGTGAATGAGAGGGTCTCTGATTTTTTTTCCTTTCTTGGGCTCTTTTCCTTCTGTTGGTTTGCGTTCTCCAAATTTGATATGTTGGATTTTGCTTTATATGTTATTTTGTTATATTTTGTTTTTATCTCTTTGAAACCTGTTCTTTTCTAATGAGATACAAAAAGAGACTGGATCTGGAAAGGAGGAGAGGTACTTGGGAGTAGAGAAAGGGAAGACAGCAAGGACACAATATCTTTCCCTATCTTAATTAAGGGTTGGAACCCAATATTATGTATTGTTTTCATGATTCTTTTATATCCACTGCTACTCAGCAGAAAAGGAGAAAGGAAACAAAACAATACACTGTTAACAGAGCACTCAAAGAACAGAAAATTGAACTAGCAGGAGATACTTCAGTTTAGGGATGGACCTGCCATAACAGCAAGTCTACAGTGTTGCATTTGCTTTAGCATGGGCATTTTCAAGGAAACTTGTAAAAAAGAAAACATTATTTTAGTAAATAGTATTAGGAACACATACTCTGTTTTCTTTTTTGTAGCTAGAAAGAGATTTATTATTAGAATGACATATAGGTCATCCAATAATGGCTGGCTATGAATGAAAGGTTCAAGAATCCAGACGTTTCTCAACCCATGACGCTGGATATCTTAGCTGGTCTTCAGTAGACTCTGGGATCCAGGAGTAGTCTCTAATGCCAGTGAATGCTAGCAAGGCAAGGGCAAGCAGGCAAAAAGCAAATGCTTCCTTCCTTCTTCTATGACCTTACACAAGCAGAAGGCTTGACCCAGGTTAAAGGTGTGTCTTCTTACCTCAGGGGTCTGGAATAGAAGTAGACCAATCAACACATTTTCACAGGTGTGTTCCCTATTTCTGGATTATAGTTTATTCCAGATGTAATCAAGCTGACCACCATGAATAGCCACCACATTTAGAGAGCCTGTGACTACTGATGGTGTCTGTTGATCTATTAAAAAGGAAACACTATTCTTTATTGTAAGCATGGAACCTGTTCCTGGCCTCTGGAATATCCTTGCCATACCTCTAAAGTACACTGCTTTTCTTCCTTGCGTCCAGGCTATCATGCATTGGATAGAATAAGACATTGCTCATCTGTTTTATTACCCTGCCACCATGATCCCTTGTTGCTCCAAGTCTTTTTTTGAAAACCAGGAATCCGTTTAAAAATTTTTTAAATTTATTAGAATGATGTACAGGTTGGAATTCAGCTAATACAACAGCAGGTTGAAGAAATGAAGGATTCAAGAACCCAGAAGTTTTTCAGTCCAGGAAGCTGGGTGTCTTGGCTGGTTTTCTGTAGAAGCTAGAATCCAGAAGAAGTGAGCTCTAATGCCAGTGATCTCCTTCTTGTATTCTCTTGGGCCCAGTCTCACTGGAGTGCAAGTTGAAAGCTCTGATGTCTCCCCATTTAATAATTATAAAATTTCCATGAAAATCTCTGGTTATCTTGTGCTCTGGAAAAGCAGGCACATACAGATAGGTAAGAGAGCTCATATTAGTATCACCCTCATCAAGAGCAGGTTTTCTTGCTGAGTATGGCATTTAGTGGTTTATGTAGAGAAGACTGTCCCTCCATGGGACACATAGAAAGATTTGTGATGTGAAGTCTGGCAAAAGTGACAGCTCCGGGACTGCAAATGTCCCGAAAAAGCTCAAGAATTTTAGTGGTTTGCTTGATTCCCTTTGGTGCTTTGTTTTCAAGCCAAATCATTCTCAATTCAAGCCAAATCATTATCAATTTAAAGGTATTGCCTTGGCTTGTTCTTGGCATTCTCCTGTGAATGTGTGTGGTGAATAACCTTTCAACATAATGTATTCAAATGTCTATTAATGTCAATCTTTACTCCTCTGTGACAATCCCTGTCAAAATGTAGTGGATATAAGAAGTGCCTCTGCTGTAGCGACTCTTGATTAGAAGTATAGTTTGTCCTTTGATCTTTATATTTGATTAGTTCTGTTAACCTGAGTGTCTGCAAGTGACAGGAAGCACTTCCAATGTCTTCCATCTCTACAGCTCAGTCAAGGTAACATGATGCTGATATGAATCTTGATGAGATGTTGGTGTAAGCCTGCACACCATGTGTTGGTCTTTTCCTGATACAATTTTCAAATTCCCGATGTATCACTTTGATGTTTGACAAAGCAAAGAGAGCAGATAAAAGACAAAGTTCAGTATTAGCTAAATCATTGTTTTCTTTCCTCAAAGATTTTTAATGTTGCCTGAAGAGAGCCCAACAGAAGTTATTTGATTGCTAATTAGATTTTATTTGATCAGTTTAGAATCAAATCAATCATAATCTGTTTTATGCCACTTCATAATTGTAGAAGTAGGGAAGAGGCACACATTCATTGCAAAACCAGATAACTGGGCTTATAGTTCCAGAAGAAGAGTCCATAATAAAGGGAAGACATGGCATGACAAAGGACCAGGAAGCTGGGCAATCACCTGACAATAACTCATAAAAACCACACACAACAAACTGTACTGAGTCAAGACTAATAAGCTCTCAAAGCCCAGCAGCTATAACCTATTTGTTCCTCCAGTGATCCTATTCTAAATAGTCTATAACCTCCCAAACAGATGTGCAAACTGAGGATCAAATATTCAAATACATGAGCCACTGGGGATATTTTTCATTTAAACCACCACATGCATTATTCCAGAAGAGACACCCAGGAGGTCTCCCTCCATTCTCTACCATAGGTAACTATAGTGAGATGGGTTCTGATCAGAAGCTGAGTATTTTGTGCACTGAGGTTAGACCTGACTGGATTCTCATAGACATATTTCAGTGCAAAGAGAACACCCAGTGAATGGCATTTGGGAACTGACTAATATTTTAGGCTTTTCTAGACAGTCTCCTTAACTAAAATTTATTTAGACACAATGTAGTTTATCTTGAAAACTAAGATTGGTTCTAACTCTGGGAACCTGCCTGTTCGTCTGGCCAGGGAAGCAGTAGGAGATCATTAAACTAGCCTTTCCTCCTTTCTTTAAAATCCAGGACTGCATCCCATTCCCAGCTTTGTAGCAAACCACCTGCTGCAGCCTCCCCTTTCTCTCTGCACACATCTCCAACAATCATTCAGATCTTCACTTGCAGCTTCCCTCACCACGCTATCCTTTTGTCTCAGCTGCCAGATCCCACAGGCATTACCAGAAAACCTATAGCCTGGAAAGCAGATAGGCCAGTGAAGGTAGTAGGTGATATTCAAATCAGGACTCCCACATTTTCTCTTAACTCAGTCCTCTAGTCACATCTCAACATGTAGAAGTATGTCCCTTCCTCCTTGTCTGCTTTTAATCCTAGAGGACTAAGTAAATCCTGGTGGCACACCCAGCTTTCCTCCATCCAATAGACCCACTCAACAACCCCCTATATTCCATCTGCATTCCTCAGTGTCAGACCCCAGTATCTAAAACCACATTTCATTCACAAACCTCAGTGGCCACACCTGGCAGGATCTCAGAAGCATTACCCACTAGGTAAACAGAGCCAACACACACCACACACTTCTAAAAGAAGAGATGTCAAAGGAATCTAAGGGACAAATGACCTACCAAAGAAATACAAGACCAGATAAAATTAGAATTAAAGAGTAAATGAATGAATCTATTAGAGAAATCTATGAAAACACAAAGAAATAGTGGAATGAAATGAAGAAAACAATCTGAGACTTGCAACTGGAAAAAGAGTCAATAAAGAAAACCTAACCTGAGGAAACAGTGGGAATGAAGAACTTAGGAACTTGGACAGAAACTTCAGAGGCAAGCCTGAAAAATAGAATGTAGTAGATGAAAGAAAGAGACTCAGACATTAAAGACAAGATAGAAGAAACCAACATCTTGGTAAAGGAAATTCATAAATCAAAAAAAAAAAAAAAAAAAATCCAGGCATACAACATCTGGGAAATCTGGGACACTATGGAAAGACAAAGTCTATAAATAATAGAAATAGAGGAAGAATAAATACAAATAATGGTATAGAAAGTGTTTTCAAATCATTAAAGAAAAGTTCCCAAATCTAAAAAAAAAAAAAAAAAAAAAAAAAGGAGGTATCCGTCAATGTAAAAGAAGCATACAAAACACCAAATGCACTGCCCCAGGAAAGAAATTCCCAATGCCACATAGTAGTCAAAACACTAAATGTACAGAACAAAGAAAGAATATTAAGCAGTGCACAGGAAAAAGACAAAGTAACATATAAAGAGAGACCTGTGAGAATAACACCCAACTTTTCAAGGAATATTCTAAAAGCCAAATGCGCCTGGATTGATGTTCTACAAACTCACAGAAGCCACAGATATCAGCCCACACTACTATACTGAGCTAAATGTTTAATCATATGGTAGAGATGGAAATTCTTCAGTAAAACAAAATATAAGGACTGTGTACAAATTCAGCAGTACAGAAAGAAGTAGGATGGAAACTTCAACTTGAAAAGACAAACTACATACAAGAAAGCACAAGAAATAAAAAAAAAATCAGGCCAGGAAGTTAAAAGAGAAAAACAAAATACAGCATCAACATAAAATGAATTAACAGATACAGCTGGCTGATGATTGTCAATATCAAAGGTTCTCAAAAAAAAAATAAATAATAAAATAAAAATAAAAAGACACAATTAATAGAATAGATTTAAAAACAGGATTCATTTCTCTGTAACAACCAAGAAACACACCTTTACTTCTAGGATAGACATCACCTTGGGATAAAAGGACAGGAAATAAAATAGTCCAAGGAAATGGACTTAAGAAGAAAGATGGTGAAACCATCTTAGTATCTGACAAAATAGACTTCAAACCAAAACTATAGGATACATGAGGAAGGGTATGACATACTGGAAAAATCCAAGAGGACATTGCA
This sequence comes from Acomys russatus, assembly GCF_903995435.1. Taxonomy (NCBI): domain Eukaryota; kingdom Metazoa; phylum Chordata; class Mammalia; order Rodentia; family Muridae; genus Acomys; species Acomys russatus. The sequence goes on along the minus strand of NC_067137.1, from coordinate 55,574,033 downwards.
ATTCTTAACACCTATGAATCAAGCAGAAGAGCAACCAAATTCACAAAAGAAACACTACTGCAGTTTAAATCACATACTGACCCCTACATAGTAATATTGGTGACTCCAATACCCCTATCCAATATACAAATCATTCAGACAAAACTAATCAGTTTGTGGCCAAGTCACATCATAAATCAATTAGACCTCACAGATATTTATAAAATATTTCACAAATACACAAAATAATATATCTTATTATGAGCAGCTCATGGAACTTTTTTCAAACCTAACCATATATGTAGACAAAACAAGTTTCGACAAATGTAAAAATATGAAATACCATCCTGCATCCTATCTGAATGTCATTAATTAAAGCTGGATATCAATAACAACAGCAGCTTATAAACTCATGAAAACTCAACAACTCACTACTGAATAGAAATTGGGCCAAGAAAATATCGAAATCTTGTTTATATAATTTAATGAAAATGCTACATACACAAACTTATGGAAAACAGTAAGATGTTTCTAAGAGACAAGTTAATAGCAGTAAGTACCTACATAAAATTGCTGATATCTTTTATTAATAACTTAACAGCACCTCTGAAGTTTCAAGAACCATAGGAGGAAATACCCAAAATGACAAAGAAATAATGAAATCCATGGCTGAAATCAGTCAATTAAAAATAAACAAACAAAATGTAAAGAAAGCAATGAAACAAAGAGGTTTTTCTGAGAAAATGAATAAGATTGACAAACCTTTAGACAAATTATCTAAAAGAAAAAAGAGAACATATTCAAATAAAATTAGTGAGGAAAAGTTGACATAACAACAGACACAGAAGAAATCCAGAGAATCATAAAGACCTATTGTAAAAACCTATACTCCAACTTCAAAAATCTAAAATAAATGGATAAACACACACACACACACACACACACACACACACACACACACACACACACACACACACACACACACATATACTAAGGAAAAAAAAAAGAGTCCAGGGCCAGATGGTTTTAGCACAGAATTCTACCAGACCTGGAAAAAAGAGTTAATCCTGCTCAGTTTGTTTTAACAAGCCATAGTAACCCTGAGATCCAAACAACATGAAGATGCAAAAAGAAAGAGAACTGGAGATTAATTTCTCCTTGAATGTAGAAACAAAAAAATATCAATAAGACACTTGCAAACCAAATCCAAGAACACGTTAAAAAAAATCATCCATAGTGATCAAGTAGACTTCACCCTACAGGTACAGAGGTGGTTCAACATTCATGAAGTCAAATATATAATCTGCTGTATAAACAGACTGAAAGATCAAACCACATGATCACTTCATATAATGCAAAAACACCTTGAAAAAAATCCAATACCCCTTCAATATGAAAGTCCTGAAAAGCACAGGGATACAAGGGACATACCTCAACATAATGAAGAAAGTTTTCAGCAAGCCCACTACATCAAGTTAAATGTAGTGAAATTCAAAGCAATTCCTCCAAAATCAGGAACAATAAAAGGTTGTTCATTCTTTTCATACCTATTTAATGCCATACAGGAAGCCTTAGAACAAGAAGACAACTGATGGAAAACAAGGGAATATAAAATAGAAAGGAGCAGGACAAAATATCTTTATTTGCATATGATATGATAGTATATATAAGTGAGCCTAAAAGTCCCACTGGGAAAATACTATCACTAATAAACACTTTCAGCAAGGTAGCTGCATCCATAACTAACTCAGAAAAATCAGTAGCTCCTATGAAAACAACAAATTGACTAAGAAAGAAATCTGGGAAACAATACCTTTCACAGGAGCCTCAAAAATATATAATATCTTGGGATAATTCTAACCACGCAAGTGAAAGACTTGTATGTTAAAAAGTTTAAGTCAAGAAGAGACTTGATGCCCTAGCATCATATTCAGGGGGAAGAGGTCCCCCTCAGTCACAGTCATAGGGAAGGAGAATGGGGTGAGATCAGGAAGGAGGGAGGAATGGGAGGATGCATGGGATGGGATAGCAAGTGAGATGTAATATGAATTATTTTATTTTTCAATAAACAATGTGAAAAAGAAGTTTAAGTCATTGAAGCAAGATATCAGAATATGGAACGATTTCTCATATCCATGAATGAATAAGGTTAATATAGTAAAAGTACCGTAACAATCTACAGATTCAGTGCAATCACTTTCAAAATTCCAACACAATTCTGCACAAATCTTCAAAGAAAAATTTTAGCTTCATGTTTGAACACATAGGAAAACTAGGCCAGGCATGGTGGTGCATACCTTTAATCCCAGCACTTGGGAGGCAGAGAGAAGAGGATCGCTGTGAGTTCGAGACCAGCCTCGTCTACAAAAGGACAGCTAAGGCTATATAGAGAGAACTTGTCTTGAAAAAACAAAAACAAAAAAAAAAAAAAAAAAAAAGAAAAAGAAAAGAAAAGAGAAAAACTAATATAGCTAAAGTAATCCTGAATAATAATAATAATAATAATAATAATAATAATAATAATAATAATAATAATAATAATAATAATAAAAACTTTTGAAGCTATCATTATCCTTTATCTAAAAATTTAGGACCAAGCTATTTTAATAAAAATATTATAGTGACACAAAACAGACACATTTATTCAGTTGTTTCTGTTGGAGTTCAAGATATCTCTCTTCTTAATACACAATTAATATGTTTATCTTCATCCTGACTACAACTATACTAACAAATATATGTTTAAGCTTCAAATTTATGTTTTTGCAACTAATTTGTCAGTGTTGTTATCTTATGTATAAGGTGATCTTGAGAATTTCTTTTTTTTTTTTTTTTGGCAAAGCACATGTTTTCATTTATTGTCATGATTACTAGTATGGTACATCAATATGCTTCATTTTATACTATATAAGTAAGTGTTGGTACGCTGCTATTTTTTTTCTTTTTTCTTTTTATTAATTTATTCTTGTTACATCTCAATGGTTATCCCATCCCTTGTATCCTCCCATTCCTCCCTCCCCCCTCCATTTTCCCATTATTCCCCTCCCCTATGACTGTTCCTGAGGGGGATTTCCTCCCCCTGTATATTCTCATAGGGTATCAAGTCTCTTATTGTGACAAAAATATTTTCATTCACTCAATATTATAGTTTATTGAATAATATAAAAATCATTCAGTAGTTTTATATTTTAATTTTGCTTCTCTTTCTCCATTTTATCAGCTGATGGAACTTTAACACTAAACATAGTTTGCTTAGGCCAGCATTTTAAATTCTCTATATGCAAAAGTGCATTTAATTGTTCTAATAGTGCAGCAAAGTAACTGCTTTTGTAGTCTCTGTTTTATGAATTTTAGTTACCAAGGTTATAATTACTTTTCCTAGAACATAGCTTTGATCCCAGACTATTGTCTCTTGACCATTATGATGTTTACTCTTCCAAAATGTACAACCCTGCAATCATATAGGTTCTCAGAAATAACACTATGACTTTTGAGGGCTCTATCCATGATAATAAAAGAACTAGGGTATATATTCACATTCTATTCAAAAAAATCTACCATATATTACAGTCCTATCGGCTTATTGTTTTTAATATTCTCTTAGCTAACAAAATTATTTGTCGCAAATAACAGGCTAGAGGAATAAGACGTTTTCATTTACACAGGAGCCTCTTGAAAATAATTACTTAGTCAAAATGAATGTCCTCCATGTATTAATTCAAGTAGGTCCTTTGAAAACTAAGTATATTCCATCTATAAAATCATTTGAGTAAATATATTATGATAACAAGTACTTACTCACATTTATATAGAAACACGCAAAGTCCACCTCTCCAATAATATCAAAGACTGAATAGAAAATAATTACTTTTTATGATATTTGTTGAAAAATGTAACAAAATTCAAAGATGTTTGTGTTAATTATCATTTATTTGTAAAAGTTAAATAAATGTGCATTTATAAGAAAATGGGAAGATGTTAAGTATTAAATTTGATTAAGTATTATATTTGTTTATATAAGTATTATATTTGTTATCAGTTAAATACTGTTTGGGAGTGCTTAGGAGGTGTGGCTTTATTGGAGGAACTATTTTATTTATGATGCATGTTGGGGTTTCAAAAGACTCACTTTTGCCATTCTTTTTAATAGCCTTAGTTAACCTGGGGCATGGCAGATATCAATCCTCCAAACTACTTTCCATAGTAAAGCATCAAGCATGTGATCCCTGCCTCAATCCCATGCCATCTGTTTCTAATAACTTCTATCAATATACCTCCCATACATAATCCCAAATACTTGCTCATGGCCTTTATCTGGGCCAGATTCCCCATCCACACCAGCCATGTGTGTCTGTTCCTCCATCTAACCCATGGCAGCCTTCCTCTCTTCCCTTCAGGTCTCTCTCCTTTCTCCTTATGGTAGTGCTTCTTCTCCCCAGAATTCCTCTCATGTGGCCCCACTTTTCTCCTCTGCTCTGCCCAGATGGGATGGCTTTTTATTAATCAATAGGTGTGTCAGTGACAGTAAGCAATAATTAGCATCAAATTACATCAGACCATCCCCCAACATCTCCCTTTTCAGTCTAAATAAAAAAGGCCATTTTTTATATACAGTAAGCACAATTGTGAAAAATTATAAAAACCAATAGGTAAGACTTACACACATAATTTTTAATCAAAATGTATTTGGCAACTTTGTAGAAAATATTATCTACTCTATCTTGGTAAATATAATGTTTTGGACGTAAATCAATGTCTATTAAAGTTTAAATCTATCAACCTAAGAGTACCTATCTAAACTTAAGTTTCTGATGGGTTTGAAGACCAGAAAGTTCATTTTAAAATTAAGCTTAGTTGTTTAAGAGTTAAAAAGAGACTCATGACACTTAAAGTTCAGAGTTCCTTCTCTCTGCTTCCTATTTGTGTTTTGGGATGTGGTTTCATAGCTCTCGGATTCCAGCTCCAGCTACCATGTCTGCAACTTGCTGCTTCCACAGTGTGGACCTTACTTAACTCTCAAAAACAGTAAGCTACAAATACACCTTTTATGCTATGAGTTTTCTTGGTTATCATGTTTTATCACAGCAGTATAAAAAATAGAAGTGGGTACCAGGGATTGATCTAACACTGTAAAAAACCTGACAGTGTGGATTCATGGAAGGATGATGAAGATGTTAGTATGTTAAAATAGAAAAGTTGTTGAAAACTGTAACAATGTCTTAACAACCATCCTAGTAGCATCACAAAATGTAGTAGTGCTGAGAGTAATGTGGACAATGGAGGCCCACCTCAAAAAGTTTTGGGGAGAACAATGTTAGCAACTAAACAAGAGATTCTTTCTGTGATATTTTGACACAGAATGTGGCTGCCTTCTGCCCTTTTAATAAGATTTACCTGAACCTAAATTTTAAAATAATGCATAATTTCTTCATTAGAGGAAATCTCAAGTCAATTTAATATTGACCCTGTTGTGTAGTTATTAGTTATCACTTTTATGCAGGTCTAAGATGAAAAAACAGAAAATAGGGAAAAAAGAATTTTAAAATGGTTAGTTTGAGGAGAAACAAAGCACCAGAAAATAAATGCTGTAGCCTAGGTCTATATTGAATGAAAGAAGGAGATTCAGGATAAGACTAAATTGCAAAGGGAAGTAAATCCCCAGGGCCAGCCCACCCAGCTAGATAGGAAAAACAAACCGCTTCTGCAAATGTGATACCAGGGTTCCAAGTACACTCAAAATTGGTATCCAAACTTGGTGATCCCATCTTTATGTTGGCTTTAGAGGCATGAAGGATTCAAGAGTAAATAGGTCTGAGAATCTTCTTCTCTGCTTTCTTTCTTTTTTTTTTTTCAATTAATTGTTTATTATTGTTTCCTCTTTAACATATAAATTTTTATTACTACACATGAATGAATAAAATAAACTACATACAGCAGGAATAACCACAAGACAATATGGAATTATATAATTTATATTCAAACTGACTTGGCTATTTGTATTTGGCAAACTTTAAGTAAGCATTTTTCCTCTCTTATTGGGTCTAAATTTCTGACTAAGGGTCAATGTTTATCATATTTCATCTCTATTAACTTAAAACATCTATCTTGATGTAAAAACATCTTAATTCCTAACCTACTAAACTTAATTGGAAGACTAAACTATCTGGTCTTCAACCTTATCAGAGATTTAAGAAGGAATAAAACTTAAATATCTGAGTGAACCAGAAGTGCACGTTAGCAGCTTCCAAAATGAAAAAAAAAAAATGATTTCAATGAGCCTCTGAGGCTAGATGTGGTACAAAAGAACCTTTTCAAGAGAACCCCAAAAGGACTGTGAATAAAGCCATGGAAGTGAAGCCTGCATTGAGTTGGTGATCTCAAGATGTCAGATGCCAGAGTCATGGTCCATTTACCAAGGAGAGCTGAACATATTTAGTGGAACCAATCTGATGGACAGAGGAGTGACTTACTGACAGCAAAACTGGTGGGCAGAATCAACTGAGTCCTTGGAATCTGAGCATGCAAGCACAAGATTTGGTATTTATTCTTCTGGGTTTCAGTCTTGCTTTGGTCCAGTATTTCCTCCCTATGCCTGCATTTTGGAATGGTAATGTATAGTCTATACCTTTGTATATTGGTAGTATTTAATTTGTTTTATCTGTTTATAGGGTTTACTAAAAAGATATTACCTATATATATAAAGAAACTGTGACACATTTATACTATGGAATACTACTCAGCTATTAAAAACAAGAAATTCCCAAAATTTGTGGATTGAACTAGAAATGATTATAATGAGCGAGTTAACCCAAAAGCAGAAAGAGTCAAATGGTATAGTATCTGGACACTAGCCTAAGTGGCATATCCCATGAAAGTCTTCACTTACCAGGGAAGTGGGACAAAGGGGAGGACATCCTATTGGGACTCTAGGTGAGAGAAACATGGGAGAATGGAGAATAGAAGGATCCACAGGGTCTTAGAAACCTACAAGCAGAACATTATGATGGGCAGATCTGGGCCCAGGGGTCCTGCTCAAACTATGGCATGAGCCAAGGACAATGAAGTGCAGTAAACTTTGAACCCCTACACAGATCTAGCCAATGGACAGGATATTCTCCACAGTTGAGTGAAGAGTGGGGACTGACTTTCACATGAACTCTGGTGCCCCATATTTGACCACGTCCCCTGGATGGGGAGACCTGGTGGCACTCAAGAGGAAGGATAGCAGGTTACCAAGAAGAGACTTGATACCCTATGAGCATATACAGGGGGAGGAAGTCCCCCTCAGTCACAGTCATAGGGGAGGGGAGTAAGGGGAAAATGGGAGGGAGGGAAGAATGGGAGGATATAAGGGATGGGATAACAATTTAGCTGTAATATGAATAAATTAATAAAATATATTTAAAATTTTAATGATAAAGGTACCAAGAAACATAAGCATAAACACTGCTGATGGGAATAAAAATGGAATCTATCACTCTAGAGAATAATATTACAATTTCTCCCAGTAAAACAAATATAACCATCATAGAATATAAGTACCTTCGTTTTGGTTGTTTATATCTAATGGAAACAAAGCCAGTATGCCAAAAATATCTTTAAGTCTTTTTTTATCATGGCACAATTCCCCATATCTAAAAATGAATAAACAGCAGACTAGAGAGCAGAAGATTTAATTAAATCTATGCCTATGCCTAGAAAAAGTTAGATAGAAATGCTCTGAGCTGAGCCCAACCCTTGTATAAATAAAACTTAATTGCAGCTCTCATCTCATCCCCTTATCTGAGAGACTAAAAACAACATTTATAAACATGGCCTCCAGAGCTTTTATAAACTATGAATGAATGCTGGGCATAGGCAGAATAACACATAAATCCAAAAACTCTGGATTTGTCTATAAGGTTGTTAAGTGAGGTGAATCTCATAAATTCGCCAAAATTTTATTGCATTTGAAACTATTTGAATAAATCTAATAATTGTAGGCAAATACTTATACTCAACAATGTGCTCTGTTTGCAGCTTTCCAGGTTATCTTCAATATGAAGTATCTTATCTCCAGCAAGCATCTAGATCATTTATGATTGTCGTTTTGACACTTTACAGAATACTCAGTATCAATATAGTTCCACCATTGTTTTATTATATACCTCCAGTAGCTCATTAATGAGGCATTGTAGAAATAAAAGAACAAAGAATTACAAAACTTATAAATAATATTGGTCCCCCATCTCTAATGAATAAGAACCAACTTGAAAGATACTACAGGCTCTAAGGAAGAGATATTGAGAGCCTGGGTTTATAAAGCAGATATCGATTTATCATGCATGAGAATAGGCCTTTACTGAAATGCTTCTTTTTTATATATAACAACAACCTAATCGTTATAGTGTATTTATAATTGGTTATACAATTGGCAATTATAGATGTGAGTTGTAGCATCAAAATCAGAACTGTGGAATACTACATCAGGAAAATGTATAGAAGACAGAAGGTACGGTGGCACTAAAGAAAGCAGAAAATCACTGAGTGACCTGTAGAGAAGTGACTTAGCTAGGCCATCACTTCTTAGTAATGAAACCCAAGGTAGGTGGTGCTTAAGAGAAAATAACCTGAGGAATGTCTTAATTATAAAGAATATAAGCAAAATTAGATACATGTTTAAGGGACAGAAAAGGACTGAGAATTCAGGCATCAGTGGCAAAATGCTCTTTAATCCCTGTGGATGTTGTGTTAAAGTGGACACAACAATTAAATGACATTAAAAACTCATGAGTAAGGCTTCTAGTAATAATGTAGTAGTTTGCATTAAGTTAATCTCCGTGCAAGTGCAATTAACACTAAATTTGTGGAAATATCTTAACAACAGATAACTGGAAGAAATCACTCACAGAAGAAAAAATAAGGAAATCAATACACTAAAGAGAAAGGCAACATGGACACTACAAAGGGGGTTATTACCATGTCCATCACAGGACATTTGGTGTCCAATTTAACTCTTGGGCCAGAAGAGTCACTGAAAGATGGATTTAGAGGAGTGTATGGGAGAGAACTCTTATCGTGAAACCTATAGGTGACATAAGAAAGTAGGGAATGTACAAATTTATGTAAAATTGACCAGAATTGACCAATCTAATGTGATAAGTGAACCATTATCCCATCATGTATTGTCTGTATTATGTACATTATAGAGTGCTTTTTTGATATGTTTTTCTTGGCCCTTCCTGATAGAGATATTACGATTTTCATTCTATAGCATAGGATATATTGTATAAGGATTAGCTGCCTTGGAGTCACACCTCACACAAGTGGTCAGGCTAGTAGTTAAATTCAGGACTTCAAATTCAAAATTGCAGCACAATTTTCATGATCGCACTGAAAATTTGAAATGTAGTTATGCATAGAAAAATTAAGCTGCTTGAATCCTAAGATAAGGAACAATCTTGAAATCTCTAAAGAGTAAAAATGACACATTATTACCTAGATAAAAATAATATGAATTATCATGATAGTCTTATCAGAGAATACCAAGGTCAGAATCAGCAAAATAACATAAAAATAATTATTTTTAAAGAAATATCAGTACATAATTCTACAACTATTGAAAATATTCTTTATTGACTTTGCTTTCTGTTATATCATTAAATGGAAAATAAAAGGAGTTTTCTTACATTATGCCTGTTGTATGTAAAATGTGGCACAAAGGTTTTAGGTAGAAGGAAATGATGCCATACTGTTACTTGCACCTTGAGGTAATGAGTGTGGAAAGCCATACCAAATTCTGCCAAGTCAGAAATCCTGTGCTTAGGCTGCATGCTGTGACCTTCCAGCTGCTGATCCCTGCCAGAGGAGGTCTTTGTGTTCCAGGCCATCCTTGGACTATTTACCTTTGAAAAAAGTAGGGAAGTCCTTACTGAGAAACACCTGGGGGTTAAGGAAGTTCTTACAGAAAGCTATTCAGGCTACTGTGTTCTTCTTGCCTTGGGAGCTAGGGAGAGGGGGATCAGATTAGATCCTATCTACCTTACTATATAAAGTTTTACTCGTCTGCATTAAAGGGAATCTTGGTCAGAAATTTCCTGACTTGATTCATTATTACTTGTGTCTCTGTATCCTACTTTCAATCCCCACTCCCTCTTTCAGGTGACCCCTGATTCGATTTTTCCAGCAGGCCAGGACCCGACAATGAGAAAATGACAAATAGTAAATATCTAAGAAATTAAAATAATTATCTAACTGTATCAAATATGTACAGGTATGTGAAGTAAATATAAAATGAAAACTTTCATTGCATACACATCTAGTATTTATGACACTGGAAACAGAAGGGAAACTGAAGCGTGAAAGTTGTTTAAAGTGAAGCTAAGAAGCATTACCTCCAGCAGAGTTGTAAAAGACTGTGAAGACAGAGCCTGAATATTCAGTGAAAAGGAAAGGACCGTTATACATCATCCTAAGAACACACTTTTTATACAAAGCTTCAGCTAGACTGAAACTAAATAGGATGAAACAAACATACTATGTTAATGATAGATATAAAAACATTTAAGTGAATACACTTATATTGAATAAAGTAAAAGTCAAAGTGACCATTAAAAAATACAATTAAGCTTAGTTGTTTAGGGGTTAAGATGTTTTAGGTCTAAATAGATGTTTTCAGGTGATAAAGATGAGATAGGATAGAATGGATTTACAGTAAGAATTTTAGATGCACCAAGATAGGAAAGATGTTTTCTTCAAGGATGCCAAATACAAATAGCCAAAAGACTTTGAATCTAACATTTATATAATTCTTAATTGTTTTTTGGTTCTTCTTGCTGTATATAGTTTATTGTATATATGTGTAATAATACAAATATATTGTGTTAAAAAGAAAAATAATAAAAATAATTGTAAAATATTACTTTGTAATAAAAAGTACCAATAATATATGGGGAAATATAATAATTACAAGTGTACTACCATCTGATACAAAGTACTAAAAATTTTAAAAATATGTCAGGTGCACTGGCACATGCCTATACCAGAGAGAGAGAGAGAGAGAGAGAGAGAGAGAGAGAGAGAGAGAGAGAGAGCGCTTATTGACAACATCAATAGAGTTGGATATTAAGAGATTTAAGCTTTCCTACTGTATGAAGCTCTTGAACCTTCTATACTTCCCCACAAAATAAAATCTATGAAAGACTTCATGTCTCAAGTTCAGATTTTTTGTTAATTTGTTGTTGTTAAGAATTTGTTTTAGTTTTTTTAAACACTTTATATTTTTTTACATATACATTTATATTATTAAACATAAATACATTAAACTACCTATAGCAAAAAGAACCATGACACAATCAGGAATTACATAAATGTTACATTCTTAATGTTTTGGTTACTTGTATTTGACAGCCTTGAAGAAAACATCTTTCCTATCTCGGTGCATCTAAAATTCTGAATGTAAATCAATTTAAATCACATCTTGTCATTACCAATTTAAAACATCTATCTAGACCTAAAACCGTCTTAACCCATAAATAACTAAGCTTCATAGTAAAACTAAGCTACCTGGTCTTCAATTCCATCAGAGACTTTAGAAGGAATAACTTTGATTACCTGATTATACCAGGAGTGCAGGTTTCCAATATTTTGCTTCTGAGGCCTCTCCATCCCTGAATTCTTCTCACTCTAGTAAAACCAGACTTAATCTTCTTTTTAGTTTTAAGGCCATCTGATCATCTTCTCTAGGATTGTATCCACGATTGAGCAAAGTGATATGTGAACTATTCATGTAAAAATTTATTTAGCAGGTAATATCCTCTTTAAGAAATCATTTTGCGCTTTAGACTTAAACTACTTCTTTGTGTGGATTGCTATCTTATTGAACTTTAGAAATTGTTCTGTGACAATGCACCTTTCCCCACATATTTTGATGAAATTATCCACTTTGTAAATCCAAAGAGTCTTTTATCTAAAATTTTATACTTACTTATTTGTTACACATATAATTATATTGATGAAGGTCCAAGGATATACATCTGTAAAGCTGGTAGGAATTTGAATTTAGTTTGCTAATGATATCTAAAATTTAATTCTGAAATCATTCTGACTGTGCTAAATTGATAATAGCATTACAAATATAGGGACATGGCAAAGGTGTTCTAAGGTTTTAAACATTTCTTCCTTCAGAGAATTGAGTAGAAAGCTGTTTCATATCTGTCCCTTGTTGTACTTATTTTCTTCTTTTATAGGACTACACTTTCTCTTACCCAATAATATTTTCACTTTCTTATCAACCTTCAGATTATCATGTAAACCTTTTACTAATCAATTCAACAGATCTTTATTGTGTACAGACTACTTTCTGTGAATCAATGTAGGGAGCAGGTTGACAAAGACAAGCTTGGGTTCAGGAACGCAGCAGTAAGGACAGCTATGAAATTAACAGACAATTCTATCATAGTAAAGTAATACCAAATGTTGTCACATACTTGAGAAGTATGTGAGCAAAGAGTCCAATAAATGTTTTAAAGAACTCTAGAGAAGACAATGATTAGCTAGTTTTGGCACGAACAAGACTATTTCATTTATTTTCTTTAAGATAATTTTTTCTTCTGAAATTTAGCCTCAGGTTAAGGTGACACAAATAAAACCTACCAGTGTTCATAAATATGTAGATAATACAAAGATTTATGCAAAAGCTCTGGTTTTGTATATAAGACTATATTGCTTTAGAGCTGCTAAGTGATATTTCTAGTATGACAAAAATTATTTGTGTCCTCTGCATAATGTATTCTCTATCTGCACCTTTAGAAAAACACCACACAGTTACACACTGTTGTGATATCTTGTACATTCGATAGAGCTTGGTTGACTTGAAGTTAAATCACATCTAATAGATAAAAGAACATGAGATTAGTATATATCTTATAGGTAGATCAACGTGTTTCAAATCTACATATAATGCTATCTAGAGTATTCTACTGAAAATCACCTAATGTGCATCATACTCAGTCTGTCTGGAAAGTACTCTAACCCAAGTCATCTGCCTTCTATTTAATTATACAAAAATAATCAATATGAGACACAATTCCACAAACCAATACATAATGGATTCTAGCAATTTGAGTCCACACATCCTACTGCTGTGATGTCACCACACATCTTTGCCGTCTTGAAAATATTAGTGAGGCTGTTTCAAACTCCTGCAGTATAGAAACCATCCTAATAATTTTATTATTTGTTATAAATGTAAATTTACTTTAAATGAAATTTTAGAAAAATCCAAAATAATATGGATATATATGGATGTAAGTCATTTTATTACTACAAATTATCAGATTGAAAAGAATATAGTATTTTCAGATTATGAAAGAATAAAACTTGAATTGTATGAATAAAAAGAAAAAACAGAGTACATCCACACACACATGAACACAATATATGCACACACACACAAACACACACATACACACGCACACACACACACACACACACACACACACAAACACACTCACAATCTTGAAATAAACTGAGAGCATGCAACTTACCTGGCCTCAGGAGCTCCCCTTTCTGCTTCTGCCTGAGGAAAACACCATCAGGCTGCTCTGCAATGTTGTGACTGTAAGGTCATATGAAGCAAGGCAAACAACCCGAAAACATACCTTAAAAAACAACATTAAGTCATAATTTTTTATGATTCTATATAATAAAAGACATTTTATCAATTTTTAAAATAAAAACAATTGGCTTTTATAGAAACAAGGTTTCATAGGGTTCAGACTGATTACCAGAATCTGCAAATACGTCTGTTTTTAAACATAACCCAGTACCTCCTACATACTAGACAAACACTCAACTAACAGAGCCATTTTCTCAGTCTGGAAACATCTTTTATTGACTGAAAAAAAAAACCATAAGATGATAGCCAATGCTTATTTTTCCTCTTGAAACTATACTGAGGAATTTAAGATGGTATACCTGAAAAAAAATGATAGAAAATATCTTAATCTTTACAAAACATGAATTCAGTTACCTTTTTATATATAAAGTAGAATCAAATATATAGTATACATAATTTAAGTTGGGGGCTTCATTCTGATACTGCTTTGTAAAAAGAAAATTCTGTAAGCCATCTCTAGTAATGCTATTTTATGTCTGCTTTTCTGCGTATGCTCTAGTCCCTGAGACGTAGTGTCTCCCAGAGGTACACAAGAATTCTTTCTGGACAAAAAAGATGTTCTGACATTCATTCTCTCTGGCCCTTTTGAAATAAAAAAAATCATTTCCCCAACACCAATGAGATAAATCTTTTGCTATATGTACTAAAGCATTATTTCAGTTTGGTATATGCCCAAAGACTGACTGTCTGTAGAACAGTTATAAAGATCTTACAACCAAAACGAATGCTATCTTCAGTTTCTATTAAAGTGTCAAGATTTTACACTTGGCTGTAGATGAATGAGACAGTACTAATATTTAAATTATCAGTTTGCATTTTAAACATTTGTGACAATCTGATGGCAGAAAATGAATGCTATAAGATAACAATCTGTTGGGCGCTTCTGAATAATGAGTCAAGCATTTTCTAGAACACAGAGGTCAAGCATAAAAGGCTGGTAATGATAAAGTGAAATAGTCATCCCTTGTCAGATTCATTATATAGGCACAAAAACTCCGTCGAAAGCCCTGTTAGCAATCAACGAATATTGGCCTTTTCCTTACAGATCTGTCTTCTGAGAAGAAACTGTCTCAATTTGAGATTATGAGAAACATAAAGTTAAAGAATTATTTAAAAAGACAAGATGAAGTTCTCATATATATTTGTATATGAAGGTTTGTACATTTGCTAGTCATCTTAGAAATCTGTGCATGTATTAAAATAAGAATGGCTAATATAGTTTTAGGGCTACCTTGCCATGTTTCCCCTTGTATGCATCTCTCTCTCTCTCTCTCTCTCTCTCACACACACACACACACACACACACACACACACACACACACACACACACACACTTTTCCTTTATTAGTTTTTTGCCCTCACACAATATATCCTGATTACAGTTCCTCCACCTCCCATCCCAAACCCAGCAACCCTTTTCTGTCTCCCATTAGAAAAAAGGAGGGATTCCCATGGATAATAATAAAATAACAAAATAAGACAAAAACTAAACTATTAGAATAAACTTATTGTCACAAGACAAACAAAGAGAAGGAAAAGAGCCCAAAAGAAGACACAAGAAACAGAGAATGGTCCATTCACATCTTCTGGAATCCCATAAAAACACTAAAGAGTACGTAATACTATACAACGACCAGTAGAGTAAAGAGAGAGAAGAAAACTCATATAAATAAAATAAAATGAAAATAAAAGGAGAAAATAAGATGAAGTTTAATAATAATATTTTTTAATTACAAAAGGAAAAGTCATGACACAACATTATGGGGCAAAGAACTTCAAAAGATGCCTTTGAGGCCTATTTTCAGTTGGCCATCTATTGCTGAGCATTCAATCTACCCTCAAGAGTAGTTTGTCTCCTCAGAGAGACTACCTTGGAAGAAACTAAAATATTTATTTCCAAGTGGTAATCAAGTGTAGACTGATTCTGGGTCAGACATGATGCAGGCATGTGTACCTTTCAGCTCTAGGATTCATCCGGTATAGATCCATTCAGACCCTGTGCAAAATGTCTCTTTCTCTGTGAGTTCATATATGATTGATTATGTTTAGGTTTTGTTCTAACCTAAACAATTAAGGTCATTTTATAGCTGTACTACATCTACTTGGCTCTGACACTGCTGTGCTCCCCTTTAGGAGGACCTGAGTCCCAAGGGGGAGGGTGTGATGGAGCCATTCTATAAAAGGCTGAGTATGACATGGTCTCTTCTTCTCTGCATAATGTCTGGTTATGGGCCTCCATTTTTGTTTCCATCTGATGCAGGAGGAATCTTCTCTGATGATGGCTGAGCAAGGCACTGATCCCTGAGCATAGTAGAATGTCATTAGGAGTCATTTTGTTGTGTTGTTTTGTTTTTTGTTGGGTTGTTTTTAGAACAGTACTATTTTGTTTTACCATAGATCCCTAGGTTTTGTAGTCAGGTTCCTGGTCACCCAAGCAGTGATGGGTATTGGTTCCATTTCCTGAGGACTTCAGTCAAATCTGATATTGACTGTTACTCCTACAAATTTGCACCACCATTGCATTAGCATATCTTTTATGTTTTATTATGTTTTTTTTGTTTGTTTGTTTATGTTTCTCTTTGGTACCATGCAGAGTACCCTCCTATGCAAAAGGTGCTAGCATGTAGCAGTGAAGGCTCTATATAGGTGCCATCACTTTGACCTCTTCATGATCAATGAGTTGTTTAGATGTTGTCTTCAGCATAGGGCCTTGTCATCAGTTTGTGGAGAGTCTTCAACAGCTTTGACTATGGCATGAGTTTGGTGCTGTTGTTGTTATTGGTTTTCTTTTGTTTTGTTTTGTTGTTGTTTTTAGGTTCTCATGGGACCTCTTTGGACAAAATACAATTAAAGGTAACCCCATCTTTATTTGGTGATAAGAGAAGGTAAGTTGGAGTACCGTGCCTGCATTACTGAGAGGTTTCCTTTGGCTATCCTCCACATGTATTTTAGTAAGCTTCTATTGTACTATATTTTCATAATCTCCTCAACTTTAATTTTGTCTGTCTCTTCCCATATTCTTTTCCTTGACCCTCATTTCTTCCCCTTTTCCACTTGATACCCTTTCCCATTCTCTCCTAATTTGTGTAAAGTTAACAACTTTCTCTTTCCTAGAGAGTTTTTCTATACCTGACCCCAAGTCCCTTACTTTCTACAAAACCCCTCAGTTCTCCAGATTGTAGATTGGTTACCATTGACTTAACAGCTGATATTCACATAGAAGCAAAAAAGATACAATATTTGTCTTTCTGGGTCTACCTATTTACTTGCAAATTTCATTATTTCATTATTTTTAATGGCTGAGCAGTATTTCATTTTGCAAATGTGCCACATTTTATGTACCCATCCAGCTTGTTAATGCACATCTAGCTTGCTTCCCCTTTCTGACTGTTTGGTAGCGACGATGTTTGAGCAAGTGTCCCTGGGATGGATGAAGATCCTTTAGGTACATGCCCAAGAGTCATAAAGCTGGATCTTGGGGTAAATCAATACCAATGTTTCTAATCAATATGCACTGATTTCCATTGTGGCTGTAGCAGTTTGTAATTTTCCAGCAATGGATGACTGTTTCCCTTACTCCGTATCTTTTTTTTTTTTTACATCATCTGTCTCTTTTTTATTGATGTTACCTATTCTGACAAATGTAAGATGAAATATCAAAGTATTTTTAATTTGCATTTCCCTGATGAACATTTCTTTAAGTGTTTCTTATTGAGTTTTCTCTTTTGAGAATTCTCTGCTTAGGTACGTACAACATTTTTAATTGGGTTAATAGTTTGCTTGATATCTAGTTTTAAATTAATGGTGTAGAGTTCTTAAAAATAAAAATCTCTCCCTGTTCTGTAGATTGCTGCTTTGTTCTATGATGGTGTCCTTTGTCCTGCAGAAGCTTCTCAATTTCATGAGGTCCCACTTACTAATTGCTGAATTTTTTTTGCCTATGTTAGTGAAGTTTGGTTCAGAAAGTGACAGCCTTTTCTCCACTTTATCTTCTCTTATGTTTACTGTATTTAGTTTTTCAAAGCGGCTTTTGTTGGACTTGAATTTTATTGAGGGTGATAAGTTTGGATCTATCTAGAGTCTTCTACACACAAACATAGTTAGACCCACACCATTTGTTGAAGGTACTGTATTTTTCCAATGTATATTTCTGGCCTATTTAGCATAATTAGATGTCCATAGATACGTAGATATATGTCTTAAATTTGGTTCCATTGATCATAATGTATGTTATTTGTGCCAATACCATGCTGTTTATTATTATTATTATTATTATTATTATTATTATTATTATTATTATTATTACAAGTACATCTTGAGTTTGAAATGGTAAGATCTCTAGAAGTTCTTTTACTGATCAAGAGTGTATTGTCTGTTCTGGGTTTTGTCTGTTTCCATATGAAGTTGAAAATTGACTTTCAAGATTTGTGAAACGTAGTATTAAAAATTTAATGGGGATTGCATTGAATCTGTAGATTGGATTTATTAGGATGTTCATTTTTACTATAATAAACTTACCAATGTATGAGCTGAAAGATCTTTCCATCTTCTGATATCATCATCAATGTCTTACAAATTTATCATACAAATTTTCACTTGCTTAATTAGTTGTCTCAAGATGTTTTATGTTATTTTGGGCCTATTGTGAAATAAATTGTTTCCTTTATTTCTTTCTCAGTATGCTTTTGATGAACCCTACAAAAATACTAAGCTGAAAACTGCAATATATACTTTTATTCTGTATGTTTCTTATACCTCTATAGAAATCTCCTTCTTTAGGGTAAGAAAAATTTCTTCTGTGATTTTGTTGAAAATCTATTCTGGACCTTTTATCTGGGTTATCTTCTCCTTCTTCTATTCCCATTTTCTGGATGTTTTGTCTCAGGATTTTTATTTTTTGATTTTACATTTTCTTTGGCTGATGTATTTATTTTTATCATATCTCAATTGTTGAGTTTCTCTCTTTCATCTCTTCTATTCTGTTGGTGAAGTTTACCTCTATTTTTTTTTTTGAATTCCTAAGTTTTTTATTCCTACAATCCCCTCAATTTATATTTTCTTTATTGATTCTACTTCTATTTTCAAGTTTTGGACAGTTTTATTTATTTCCTTCCACTATTTGTGTTTTCCTGAGTTTCTCTAAGAGATTTATTCATTTCCTCTTTAAGAACTTTTATTGTTTTCACACAGGTGACTTTAAGTTCTTTTTCTTGTGCTTCAGGACCTGATATAGTAGGAGAGCTGGACTCTAGTAGAGGTATTTTGCCATGACTGTTATAACATTTTTATGCTTGCATCGAGGTATCTGGGATTGAGATGATTATAGGTCTAGTATTGATTTCTGGATTTGTCTTTGGGGAGTAGGTATTTTTCCCTTGGTTTCCGTTAGAACATTTCCTTTAAACCTG
This sequence comes from Acomys russatus, assembly GCF_903995435.1. NCBI lineage: Eukaryota > Metazoa > Chordata > Mammalia > Rodentia > Muridae > Acomys > Acomys russatus. Next base: position 55,554,989 of record NC_067137.1, on the reverse strand, counting down.
ATAATTGTGGCCACTGAGGGTTCTGGGTAAAATGGTAAAATGTATTTCTGCATACTGGGAAATGACAGTTAGGAATGGGGATAGAATAGAGGATGAAGGCATTCACAGGAAGGGGAACGCAAAGTCTTCATTGGTAAAGACAATGAAGAGAGGTCACTTGAGAGCTTCTACTATAGTGTTGGTAATGAGACTTGGGGGTTGGACATAAAGGAACAGATGGAGAGGGGCAATCTTCATGGAGCTATGTGCTTTTATGGCAGGAGGTGTTTATGAATTATCAGGGAGTTCCTGTTGGAACTGGAAGTTGGGAGTTGGCAAAAGCAATAAGTGAGGAGATGGATGTTAGGAAAGGAAAACATGTGATACTCACAGGAGATACATGTAGAGGGTGAAGGAAGAATGAAGCAGATCTTATATTGAATAAATAGGGGTGGGACTGGATAATTGAGTTTGGAGGAGAGGAGAAAATAGTTAAGATCTTCATTCAGCTAACTTACTTGCTTCTTTGGATTGCCCATTGGTGTGTTCACATGGAATGCCTGCTGGTATTGGAGGCTGGGGATATTGTGAGTTGTGGGAAGAAAGGTTAGAACAGAAGATCTTTGTGATCTTTTAGGGTTGGGGTCGGAAAGGAAAGAGGAACTGCATCAGGCTTTCTGCTACACAACTGGGGATGAGACTCGGGGTATGGGATATGGAGGAACAGGAATAGAGGTGTACCTTTGCCTTCAGCCTACTTTATTCCATGTCAGAAGCAGCATTTTAGTTAGCAGAAGTGCCTGGTATTAAGAATGGGTTATGGGGAAACAAATGGAGAAGGGAAGATCTGGAGACAAATTAACCTGTTTTCCAGCAGGTGTCCATTTGTTATTTTTATATAGGCAGGGTACTAATTTTTGAGTTAAAGTTGTATACAGCTACTTTGGTAGAATTGTTTATCAGCTGAAAATTTTGGGGTCGCTATCACATCTTCAAACAAATACTTTGACTTACTTTCCAGTTTATAAAGCCTAGATATTCTTTATCTTTCTAATTTATATGCTTTAGTGAAGACTTCAAACACTAAATTAAATAGATATGAAGAAAGTGGACAACCTGGCCTTGTTTTTTATTTTAGTGGAATTGCTTTGGTTTATATTCCAGTTATAATGATGCTAGCTATGAGATTGCTATAAACTGGTTTTTAAATTATTATTATGTTGAGCTATCTTCTTTTCATCCTTAATCTCTCCAGGACTTTTATCATGAAGAAGTGTGGGATTTCATCAAAGGCATTTTGTACATCTAAGGACATGGTCATGTGGGTTATGCCTTTCTATTTGTTTATATTGTAGATCACCTTTACAGATCTAAGTATGTTGAACCATCCTTGAATCCCTGAGATGAATTTTACTCAATCATAGTAAGTAATATGATGTTTTCTTGGATTTGGTTTTACTGAGAATTTTTGCATCTATATTCATGTGGGAAATGTAATTCTGTGTTTTGTTTGTGTGGTGGTGAGGAGATTGTTGTTTGTGTTCATGGTGACTTTAGGCTCTTAAAGCAAATTGAGCAACATTCCATCTGCTTTATTTTGTGGAATTCTTGGAGGAGTATTTGTATTATTTTCTTCTTGACAATCTGATAGAATTCTGTCCTAAAACCACCCTGCTTTGGGCTTTTTTGTAGGCAGACTTTTAATTACTTCTTCTATTTCAGTAGAGGTTATATGTTTGTTTAAATTGATTATCTCATCTTTATTTAACTTTACTAGGTTTTATGTGTTGAGAAAATTATCCATTTCTTTTCGTTTTGGAATACAAGCCTTTAAAGTATGTTCCTATGATTCTCTGTATTTCCTCAGTGTTTTTATGTCTCTCTTTTCATTTGTAGTTGTGTTAAGTTGGATATTCTTTTTCCTTTTATTTATTTATTCACTTTAAATCCCCCTCTTCCTTTGCATCTAGTTCCACCCATCCTTCTTTTTCCTCATCTCTTCTCCCCTCTCCCCACTTCCTACTCCTCAGAAAAGGAGAACCCCACTCCCACCAACCTACCCTAGAACATCAAGTTTCATCATGACTGAGTACATCTTCTGCTCCAATGGCCTGGTGAGGCATCCCCATTTAGAATGGGGGTTCATGGTAAAAAGTAGGCAACAGGGTCCATGTCAGAGACAGCCTCTCTCCCCTAACTAGGAGACCCACATGAAGAACAAGCTGCCCATCAGCTACATCTGTGTAGGGGGCCTAGGTCCAGTCTATACAAGGTTTTGGTTGGAGTTGCAGTCTCCTCAAGCCCTCCAGGACCAGACTTGTTGACTCTATTGGTCTATTGAGGCGTTTCTTCCCCTTGGCTTACATCTATCCTTCCTGCCACTCTACAATACTCTCTGCTCTCTGCCCAATGTTTGGCTGTTGGTCTCTGCATATGTTTCCATCAGCTGCTGGGTGGAGTCTCTCAGAGGGGTACTGTGCTAGGCTTCCCTCTGCAAGCATAGCAGAGTCCTATTAATAGTTTTGGGGGCTTGGCTCTCTCCCATGGTGGGGTGTCTATATCTGCTCTATGTTTATCCCTGCCCATCTTATAAGCAGGGTAAATTTTGTGTTGAAGTTTCATGTGGTTTGGTGTCCCTCTCCCTCTACTAAGACCCTCTTCAATCTCCATAACCCCAGGTAAGAGGAGTCTCAGCTGAAGTTACTCCCATATCCTCCAGGAGCCTACCCTGTCCTAGGTCTCCAGCTTGTCTCAGAGATGCCCTCACCCATCCACTGTTTCTCTTCTCTCTCCTTCCTCCCCCACTCTCCCCACATCTGGTCTCTAGCCTCATTTCTTTCCTCACACCCTCTTCTACTCTGTTGTCTCCCTTTAAATATTCCTGTTGTCTATTCTGTCTCTTCTGAATGAGATTTCAGCATCTTTCCTTGGATATTCTCTCTTCTTTTCACTAATGTAGATAAAAATGTTCTCAATCTTATTGATATTCTCAAAGAATTACATTGTTGTTGTTATTGTTGGTGCTATTGTTGTTGTTTTAATGATTTCAAACCTGAGTTTGGTTTTTCTCTTTCTGTCTGCTCTTTTTGGGTGCAATTTTGTATTTTTACTCTTGATCTTTCATGTGTGCTGTTCAGTTACTAGTATGACGTCTCTCTAAAATTTTTATGTAGTTATTTAATTTACAAGCTTGCTTCTTAGAACCACCTTTATTTTGTCCTATAATTTTGGGTATGTTTTATATTCATTTTCATTTTTTACTAGAAAGTCTTTTTTTCTTGATAGACCATTTTTCATTCAATAATGATTTGTTCAATATTCATGCTTTCATAAGATTTCTGTTATTTCTATTGTTCTTGATAGATAGCTTTAGCCCATGGTGGTCAGAAAGAATGTAATGTCTTATCTCAATTGTTTCTCTCTCTCTCTTTTTTTTTCTTTTGAGATATGCTATGTTTCCAAGTGTGTGGCCAGTTTCTGAGGACGTACCATGGGATGCTGAGAGGAAAGTATAACCTTATGTGTTTGAGTAAAATGGTCTGTAAGTTCTGTCAGTTCCATTTTGTTTATAAAGCCAGTTTGTTACTGCATTTCTCTGTTTAGATGTATCTGCATGACCCATCTATTGGTGAAAATGGAGTACCTCTTTTATATTATTAAAGGCTATTTTAAGGTTTTTTTCAATGTGTGTGCTTAGCTAAATTGCAATACCCAGTGCCAGTTGAGGTAGAGTTGCTGAGTTCTAGTGTAGATATATTCTCCTGGCTGGTATTGATTGTGTTTTTATGCTGGTCTCTAGGCATCTGAGCTTGGAAAGATTATAATGCAAGGTGGTGATATCTGGTCTTTTTTGGGTGGTTTTTGGGTTTCGAGTTTTAATTTTGATTGTTTGTTTGTTTGTTTGTTTTTTCATAGTTTCTTTTGTCCTCTCTCTTTCTTAAAGAGAATGTGGTGGCTATGTGTTTCCTGGTAGAAATTCTTCTTGGGCTATGATAAGTTTTCCCACTATGCACTCTGGGTAAAGTGCGATTTTAAGCTGACACTTAGGAATGGGGGTGAGATAGGGGACTGGAGCTGAGGCTATTCACAGGAGGCAGGAATGTCCAGATGTCCACCTGAATATGCTTAGCCTCCTGGCAATGGGGTAAAACCGTGAAGTGAGACTACAACCAGTAGTCTGCTACAGAGCTTCCGATAAGAGTAGGGTATTGGACAAAGTGGAGAGGGGTAGAGCTGGCCTACCTGTTTTGCTGGCATACAATTTCTCTTGGCAGCCTTCTTTGGTTCCCAGAGAAATGCTGCTGGAGTTGAGGGCTAGGATACTAGAATCAGTAAGGAAAAATGTTGGAGGGAAAGAGCTACTTGATTGGTTGGAGGTAGGGGTAAAGAGACTGGGGAGGCCACAGAAGGAAGTCCGCTACAGAAATTAGGGTGAGACTGGGGTATTAAAATTGGAGGAGTGGAGGGGGAGGTGTGACCTGTGGTTTCCTAGGAAATGCCTGCTGGAGTTGGGCTGGAATAAAGTAATGAGTTGGAGGATAGGAATTTGAGAAGAATGATTTGTGTGACCCATGGGAGATGGAACAGGGGATGGAGAGAGGCTACAGCAGACTGTCTGATACAGAACTGTGGGTAAGACTTGAGGATTGAATTTGGAGCAGCTAAGGAGGTGTGACCTTTTTCCCGCATTCCTTCTTCCCTGGCTAAAGGTCCCTTTGTTCTCTTTTTTATATTCATCATCCCTGAGCCTCAATCTAGCATATAAGGCTCCTCAGGACCCTCCCAGTACTTTATCTCTCTTCTGACATCAATTGAGTAATTGAAACTCAGAATATTTAAGTGGAACATTGCAAAGAGGAAATGAAAGTTACTTGCTCTTTGCCAAAAATATTAAAATCTCATAGGTACAAAAGATCGTTTAGGCCATTCTATATGCTTCCAATGTCAAAGGGAGACTTATCCGTTCCAAAGGTTCCTTGATGGACATTTTCCTCTATGAAAGTCCCTGATATTATCTATGCTTGAAATTAACCTCTTTGGCTCCTCTAAATCGAGGAAAAAAAATTTATAGAATGCTCTTTCTGCTTTACTAATGATTAAATAGAACACTAGTGTCACATGTGATTTTCAATGTTTTGATTTTTCTCCTTAGAAGTATTAGCTATACTCCCTAGACTGCAGCTGACATTCTCTGTATTTAGACATGCCTTTTGGGAGGTAGACAAGTCAGATAGAACCTGTTGTTCTATTGTGAGATAAACTGTACCTGAAATGGGAGGTAGATAAAGGAACACATGGAAAACATCATTCACTAGAATGTTTCCCATACTTCCTTCTCCACGGTTTTTCATTCACTCATAGGCTTTCCATGAGTCTAAGTTTTCAATGCCAGAGCCAGAGTGCAGGGAGAAGCCCACCTCTTATGTTCTAGGATTATTCCTGCCTGTCAAATGCATTTGTTCATTTTCCATCTAGTAGAGTGCATGTGTACAGAGCAGATGATAATGTGTAAGAATCAGTTCTTCCTTCCACATGTGAGTTTTATAGTTAGAATTCACAGTGTGGTCTCTTTATCCATGAAGTCATCTTACCTATGCTAGAATCAGAGTAAAACTTCACATGGGAATCTGTAAAAAAAACTTAGTCACAAAAACAAATAGGAGACATGAATAATTCACTTTGAATGGTGTATATCAGGGAACTTTTTACTTTATTTATGAAACTAAAGACTCCCTGACTGATAATAAACATAACATGATTAAAGTAAAGTCAAAGAGCTGTTTAAAAATGGCTACTTCATTTTTCATGTTTTCTTTTTCCCCTTTGTACCTATTTCTTTTCAATTTTTAATTATACTTTTAGTAGCATTTTAAACTTACCTTACTTAAACATAATGTTTTTTTTTGTTTTTTTAATCTATTGTTTTTATTCCCTTTCAAATATTTAGATTTTTCTGCATTTTATCCTGTTATCTCACTATTTTCATTCTTTATTTTTATGTTCATCTTAAATCTGAAAACATTTTTAGGAAGGCATCAAGGTACAGAATTAATATGATAGAATGTCAAAACCTTTTCAATATAACAACAAAAGACTTTCCATAAAAGAAATGAGGAAAAGTATCCCATTTACAAAAATGTAGAAAATAAATTATTTAAGAATAAATGCACTGAAAGAAGTAAAAGAAGTCTACAACCAAGACTTTAGAGCACTGAAGAAAAAATAACTGAAAAAGACACATGAAGACCAAAAGACCTCCCATGCTCACAGATCTCCAAAATTAATATGAAAAGGTGGCTACTTCGCTGAAAGCAATCTGCAGATCAGATGTAAATCCCACAATAATTGTAGTAACATTTTTTTTTGCAAACCTAGAACATGATCCAAAAATTGCATGGATCCACCTAGATCCAGAACACCCAACAACTCTGATCAGAGATAGAAATTCTGATATGTGTTTTAGTATCTAATTTCAAGTTATACTATAGAGATACAATTGCCAAAACTGTATGGTGTTTACACAAAAGCATATTAGATGAACATAATAGTATAGAGGACTCAGAAATAAATCCACAAAGCAAGAGTCTTATAAACTTTTACAACTAGTAGAACATATATTAAGGAAAAATAAAAATACTCTCTACTGTAAAAGGTTCCAAGAGTGAAGGGAATTCACATGTAAAAGAATTGAACTAGACTTCTTCCACACTAATAAGAATCCATTCAAAAATGCATCAAAAACCTTAATATAAGAGCTGAAACTGAGATTTCTAAAAGAAAAAATAGAGACAATTTCAAGATATAGGCACAGCAAGCTGTTGTGTGAAAATAAAATGTTTTGCCAAAGAAAGGAAACAGTTGATGGGGTAAAGAGAAATCCTACAGAAAAGAGAGAAACCTTCACTAACTTATTCCAGACACAGAGTTACTACCCAGAATATAAAATTACAAAGAGCACAACAAAAAATTTCCAAATAATTCTATTCCTAAATATGCTAATAAGTAGGAGATGAAATTCTTAAATGAAGAACTTATAATGTTTAATAAATATTTAAGATAGGAGCTAGTATCCTGCACTATTAGGGAAGTGCAAACTCAAAGCTTTTTAAATTGAATCGGACTCTATTCAGAATGATGACTATCAGGAAAACCAAAGCAACAAAGGCTATTGAAGATGTAGGCTATTTGATTGCTGCAGAAAATGCAAACTGGTACATATGCACTGAGATTCAGCACAAAAGTTTCTAAAAACACTAGTTTGAAACTCTTGTATGATTTATACCAACTCTGATAATATACTCATATGTTTCTATATCAGCCGACTGCATATATGCTTGCACATTTGTTTTTTATTGCTGAATATTTACTATGGCAAAGATATGCAACCAGCCTAAACATCCATCCACAGGAGAGTGGATAAATAAAACATATATAAATATGATATATTTTTATTTGACAGTGTAGAAAAATAAAATTACAACATACACAGGAAGATAGGTGGAATGGAGTATCATTAAGCTAAATAAAACCAGCTATTCTCAGAAAGATAAGCATCTTACATTCTCTCTGCTGTAGAATGTAGATTTACATGCACACATAAACACATATGTATAAATAGTGCATACATGTATACTGCATATATGTGTGTGTACATTTTCATGTGTGCATGTTCATGAGAATGCATGGAAGTGAAAAGGGAAAAATGAAAGGGATAAAGCAGTTTATGGGCAAGATGTGTACGGGTTAAGACAGAATAAAGGTATATATGTATATATATATATGCGTATGTGTATGTGTATGTATATATCCATATGCGTATATGAATGTGTATGTGCGTCACGAGAGTAGAAAGGGTAAATATTTGAGGAGAAAGGGGGAAAGGGACCAGGTAGAGATAGAGAGCAAGGATGTGGGAGAGCAGTTGGTAGGGGAAAGTAAGTAAAGTGGATGTGTGTGTACTGTATGCACTCAAAAAGGAATTAAAACATAACTAGCTTTCAAAAGCAGCAACAAAAGTAAAAAGAGAGAAAGAACAAGAAAAGACAATAGTTCTTATAAATCAATATTATACTTGCAGTGTAAAAGTCATACAAACATATGAGCCAACATGTGTTAAATGATAAGTGCTAATAACAGCAGCTTGCATAATCTTAAAATGCAAAATTTAAGTATTTCCAGTCAGAATTTACTTTCAGAAATCCAGGCCATAGATAGAGTATACCATAGGTTGTTAGTTAGTCTGAGGTATTCTTGGGACAAAAAAGCTTTTCTTTGCTGCTAATTCTTACACATTCTCATTAAAAAAAAAAAAAAAAAAAAAAAAAAAAAAAAAAAAAAAAAAAAAAAACTGTACTTGTAAATTAAAGAAGGCATTTCGTTACAACCTCCTTTCAAAATTTGATGAATGAAGTATTTACTTGGCAACTGCCAGTACCAGGAAGGGATCACTGAGTACTCCGGTACCCTGTCTGTGAGTTTTATGGGACAAGTACATACGACAGGGCAGGGCTGGCTCCACTGTCTTTATCTGTAATGTTTTCATGCATACTGTAAGTACACTATGCAGAGCACCTTGTGCAGGTTTTCTTCTGTCTGGGTGCATGATCTTTATATAGTTCATTCCTGAGTATCTGGACATCAACAACTCTTAGACTACTACCATTTTGCCACAAAAGCACACACTGCAAAAAATTCCTGAAAGGGTACACTCTGCTCAACTGTCCACCATCCACCCAGCGACTAACAGCTGTGAGCTTACACAAGCACATTCCTCTCACCTTGTATTGCACAGTGCACATAGCTGTGATTCCCATAGACCTGCCCTGTGGTCAGGCAAAGTTCTATTCCTATAGACTATCTACAGCATCTTTGCTAAGACCCACCCTTCCATACATGGCAAATAGTCTGCTCAGATGGAGCTATCCCCAGCAGAGAGCTCCCCAAAACTCTAGCATAGTTACAGCTCCTTTCTAAGTTGCTGGGTCATCATCGGCATACGTTGATTGATACAATATATATATATATATATGTATATATATACTATATATATATATATAGTAACTTGTTTAAAAATCTATCTTCCTTCTCCCAAAAAACAGATACATAAGGGAAGAAAAATATCCTGGCATGGGAAGAGAATATTCTAGTAATTCCACAGAAATGCCAGGGACAAGGGGGTAAATTCTTCTAGTTGATGATTGATATCACCTCATAAAAGATAGTTCTATGGTTTTTTTTGGAGTATTTCTTGTGTTTCTGGGAATGAGACCTAAGAGTTACCACTTGCCAATGCTATTGTTTCTGGTCCCAATCATTCCCTTGTCACTTTTTAACTTTTTCAGTAGATGACTTGCAAGCTTTAACTCAGTTGATGATCTAGTCTTTAAAACTTTACGTCAAAGGCAGAGTAAAGGTTGCCATGTACGAATGATTCTTTGTCAGCAGTTTATAACTGTGAGACAGTGAACAGTGAGAAACCTGTATACAATAGAATTCAGAGGAGTTTTATGAAGTACCTGCTTCTACTATACATTTTCTATAAACTTACCTTCTTAAATAATATTAATAATGTCACTGCCTTTGTGTGTTGGAAGCAGTACAACATTTTGCTAGGTTTTTTAGTTTATATAATTTATAATATTATGCTCAAAGCAATTAGGAAGGCTTGCTGCCATGCACAGGTATAACTCAGACAGGATTCATGTCCAGGATCACTTAGTGCTTGTTGGCAGGATTCAGTCCTCTGGAGGAAGTCCTTCTTACTTCCTCACTATCTGTTAGGCAGAAGTCTCTCTCAATTCTTTACCATGTGACAATGTGAAATTACTTAACATGCTTTATCAGAGTGGAAAAGATGCTGTGTGGGGTCAGAAGAAAAGAGAGAGAAAGACAGGGAGAGAGAGAGAGAGAGAGAGAGAGAGAGAGAGAGAGAGAGAGAGAGAGAGAGAGAGAGAAACTGCAAAAAGGGTAGAGTTTATGGTCTTTTGCAACCTATCCACAAGCTTATATCTATTCATTGTGCCTTAGTTCTTTGTGTAGTGAGACTAATTGATGCTTTCACTCAAAAGAGGATCCCTGGGGCACAAATACTGGGCAAAATCACAACTCTCCCAAAGCCTGCACCTACATGGCAGCTGTGATGCAAATTATTTGTGCTGTTTGGGAAGAAACTTGATTTTTCTGGGTTCTCTCATTTAGCATCTTAATTTATACCTTAATTCTCATATTCATAGCAAATACAATGAAGTTGATCATTCTGTCTGAGGAAAAGAAACTCTTATTTGCTCATAAATATCAATATCACCTAAATAGCAGTATAAAGGAGAAATCCAAGGAATAGTGTCATCCTTGGAATAACTAATAAACATAAAATGGAAGAAATTCTGTCAAGAGAAATCACAGTTTAGAAAGCCCAGGATCCCCGCTGTCTGGCATTCTTTTTTGCACTTTCTGAAATGATGCTCAGATCATTTGCTCTCTTGTTGTATCTGGCTTGAGACTGGACGGTATTTTATGGTGGTCTTCTATGAAAAGCCCCATGTCCACTTCAATAGTTCCAAAATGAATGAGGTTGACTCACAGCTATCAATGATTCATTGAATCTTAACATGCTCATGCTAAGGGCTTTGGCTCTCTCATCACTAATATAAGGATTTCAAACACTGCATCCAGATGATCCTCTGGGATAAGCAGCAGGACAGGAAGAACCCAGGTGTGTTTAAGGATTAAGTTTTATTTGTTTTGAGATTTTAATTTAAAGTATGTATTTAGGTGTAGAGTCAGACACTGCTAAAGAATAGAAAGCAGTGGTGCACACATCGCTATTCTCCCCACCAGCATCAGTGTGTGCACTTTCACATATTTCTTTTTAACCCTGCATTATGTAGGTAATAAGTAAGCTAGTCAGCAATCTTATCTAGATAGCCATCATTCAGAGCTTGACCTTCCACTTGTCTTAAGTTTCAGAAAAGATTGAGAAGTTCAGGCCCCTAGAAGTTAATAAGAATACCAAGTGGCATTAAATAAAATGTAGCTACCTTATTCCATATTGAGAGTCCATTTATGCTCACTGATTCAGAATGAGCTGTAAGAGCTGTCAAGGACCGTGACCTTCTGTTATTTTGAAGTGTGCATGAAAGTTACCACTATAATTTTTGAGTGATTTAAAATTGAATCATAACTATATTTAACCATTAATTTAGTATTTGCATATGTATATATTTGTGTGCATATGTGTGTTTAAAATTATTAGAGTAAAATAAAAGACTGCTTTTGCCAATAATTTTAAAAAGTACCTAAAATCTAAGGTGCTGTTAGCTAGATAGACACTCACAAAGGACAACATCATATCAGAGCTACACAATTCGTGTAAAATCACAGGATGCAGCCTGGGGATTCATTATTTTACTGAGATGATAGTCTGTCTCACTGAGATGGAACTTACACAACTGTTTAGAAGATAAAGCTTGTCTAAAGTCCACCAATACTGGAGAGACAGGTAAGAGCAGCATTAGGAACACACTGTACAGCCCACACCATCTCTGGAGCTCTGGAGGTACTGCAGAGGCAATAACAGGCGAAAGTCAAATTGTTAATCACTAGCTGTGGTTCAGACACCCCCAAGTGAAGCAGCTCCTTTGCTGAGCAAGGATTAAGTTCTGGCTCCTTCTTCATTTAGATAATTCTTGTGACTATACAGTAAGTGGGAAGAGATCTGGGTGGTTGATGCACTAAGATCATTGATGAGTATTGATTAATGTAGGTCATAACATCTGAACTATTTCCAGAAGTTTATCTTTCATCTTATAAAACTTATTTTTCTTTGTTTCATGTAATTAATTTTCATATACTCTTAAAAGTAAATATTTTGAAGAAAATTGGTAGCTCCTATATCTTTAAAACAGAGAAAAAACATTTTCACTTGTAAATGTACATGTACTTTGCACACTAACTTTAAAAAAATCAGAATCATACTGTACCTATACTTTATTAATTGTATTTCTTCTTCTTCTTCTTCTTCTTCTTCTTCTTCTTCTTCTTCTTCTTCTTCTTCTTCTTCTTCTTCTTCTTCTTCTTCTTCTTCTTCTTCTTCTTCTTCTTTTCTCTCTCTGTCTCTCTGTGTCTCGCTCTCTGTGTACACGCATACTTGCATGTCCATGGTCCAAATTTAGAGGGAGCCCTGTACATGCTAAGCAGATGCTTTATTACCAAACTATACTTTCAGTTTTTGTAAATTGCTTTTTAAATTTGAAACAACATTCAGATTTCTGTGGTCACTGTTAGAGGTCTATCTAATCTTTCTATCCTCTCTTCTGCTACAACTAATGCCTGAAGAGCAGAGAGAAGACCTTTCCAAGGGGTCAGGTCGGGTTTGGTGCTGTTACTCACAACATGTTCTTCCCCATCCTTCTGCTCCTGGGAGCACAGGAACGAGTCCAGACCAAACAGGCCAAAGGAAAGATACTTGGAGGAGTGCCAGCCACCCTGCACTGCTCAGCTTTCAAAGGATGAGCACATTTTCCATGGATCCCCCACACACTTCTTTTACCTTCTAATTTCAACAGAGAAGAGCGCTGATGCCTCAGTGTCATTTTGAGAATACAAGAGACATGTCAATCACCGGCACTATACCTTGCCTTCTTGCAGATTAAAAAACATAGAAGTCTAATTATCTTCAGCCACTGTGATTGTTTCTCTGTCACTTGAGGCCAAGTATGATGTTCATTTTAAGCCTGCCATAAATTTTCCTTGCACATAGGTTACATGCCATTAGTGTTTTGACTATAGTAACTATTTTCTCTTTGTTTTTGCAAAAAAGTAATAAGTCCTATCAGATTTCATAGCAAAAGCATTCCACTTTATTTTCTTTCAAGGATTCTAATCCTGAAGACTTATATATGACAAATTCATTGGCATCTTGATAATAATTATTTTATATAATGTTCGTGTGGACACATTTACTAAATTTAATATTTTATAATTCTGACTGAGCTTAAATCACTAACCTTTTAGAAGAGGAAAGAGAAGCAGTGCTTGGCTAAGATGCTCATATAATGAGTGAGAGTCAGCCTTTACCTAGCCTTTGTTCTTCACAGAGCCCTGCTTAGTCAGCCCAGAGTGCTGTGACAATGCTGCACCGGACCTTAAGGCTTATGAAGGCAAGCTTTAATTATCACAGCTCTGAAGGTTGGTACAAGGAGGTCAGGGTGGCAGCTTGGGCCAGTTCTGATGAGGCTCAATCTTCCTCTCATAAACTGTACACTTCTGACTGATGTCACGTATCAGATTAGAGGAGAGGTAAATTCTTTCAGGTTGCTTGTAAAGGCAGTTCTTGTTTTCATCTCATTAAGAAGCTCCCAATTCCTCCAAGCCCTAACACTGTCACATGTGGGCTTATGTTATACCATGAAGTTTCAGGAGACACAGTGTTCTTTAGCATGTACATATATATGGATAAACATTTACATTGCTAATCAGGTGCTGGAGCCCATTAGATTACTGCAACCATTATTTTGTACCATTATTATGAATAAGGTGTGTCTTCATTTCTCTGAGCCCTAGCATCTGCAAAAGACTCTTGGATAAGGCCTTTGGGAGGCCTAGTCCTATGTGGTCAAATTCTTCTATCTAATGAATATAACAACACCTGTCAATCTGTCTTTTCTAGCGTATCACCTAATTTGCTGTAGGCATCTTTGGAAGGGTTTGTGTCATGTGGTAAATTCATTAATAAGAAACTAAAGTGATCATTCTCATTATTTCTGTGATTTGCTGTAATACTCCTGTTTTTCATGGTTGTGGGGGAAAAGAGGACTGCCTCTGACATGAACTCTGGTGCCCCTGATTTGATTATTTCCCCTTGTTGGGGAGGGGACACACAGAGGAAGGGGAAGCAGGCTATCAGGATGAGACCTGATGGGCTGTAGTCATATGGTGGATGAGGATTCAACTTCTGTCAGAAGTCTTGTGGAGGCTGAGGGAGAGTGTGAGAGTGAGGGAGGGTGGGAACCAGATACAAGTGAGGGGATAACATTCAGGATGTAATCAGAATAAATTACAGTAATTTAAAAAAAAAATAAGTAAGAAAACCATCTTACAGAAGGACTTATCTTGAAAACCAGATTAGCCAATTCTTTCATCACAGGCTTCTATTCATCCTGAGCTGTAAAAAATGAATACCCGCTGTTTACTCTGCTACTTAGAAAACTTGTGTGTGTGTGTGTGTGTGTGTGTGTGTGTGTGTGTGTGTGTGTGTAACATAAATAAATATTTATTGCGGGAGGGGCATCACTCTTCCTTGGCAGCTGCCTTCCTCCTGGCTGCCAGCTCTTTTCTCAGGTGTTCTCACTTCCTCTTGTTCAGGAATGTGTGTGCCCACTTTCTTCTTAATGACTTTGACCCTGTGATTACCCTTGGACATCTTGAGGAGCTCCATGGCCAGCAGAGCCGCTCACAGGGTGCCAAGTCACACACCTTTCTGCTCATGTCCCACAGGAACTTTGTATGCCATACCTTGTCTTGCTGACATTCTTTGTCACCTTGTGGCTCTTGCTTAGACCCCAAGGCCATGGTGTATCTCAGGGCCATGGCTGCTGCTTTCTGATGGCAACCACAACAGGAAGCTCAAAGAACGTTGTTATTGCATTTCAAGCCAATACACATTTAATCTGCTGTGTTGACATGGATCAAGTTTTAATTTCCAATTGAATATTGCTGGGATAATTTTGGCTTGTGTTTTAAAACACACATAACCAAATGACTTGCTTTGTAAGTGTGTACTTTCCTGCTAAGCTGTAATGCTATTCTACCATGTTCTAAATGTTAGAGTATATGAGTCCATCTATCTTGAGCCTTGAGTTCCTGCCTCTTTGTTAGAATTTAACTCTTTCACTCCTTTTCTGGGTCTTGAATATTTTGCCATTCCATTTTCCTCTGCTTTTGCTTATTAGTTATACTTCTGCTTAAAATATTTAGTGCTTGCCTTCGGGTTTGTAATATATATTTACAACTAATCCATTCCTTCATATCACACTATATAGTTCATGGTGTAGGTAGCATACCTTATGAAAGAAAAGGAAGACCAAAACATGAGAGAAGCAAAAGCAAAGAAGAAATAAATGAGGAAAGTTTAATCCTCTATATTTCATGTATCATTGATGTCATTTTTATTTATATGTAAGCCTGCATAAGCATATGTGCATAACATATGGGAAAATATACTAATATAATAATTGGATATCATTGTCACTCTTTTAAATAAACTGTTACCTGTTAGCTCAATTAAAATTAAGGAATATAATTGTATTCTTTATACAGATGGAAATTGCTCACCTGTGTTATTTTTCTCCTGGAAAAAAAATGTTTTAACATTTTATAGAAGTCAAGTCCAGAAGCAGAATCTTTTTGTAAAATGTGTTTGAAGTTTAGTCTGACATGATACAGAGTCCGAGCTTGAAGCCTTCTTTGGATTTCTCTTTTCACAACACCTAACTTTCTCACTTAATCTTTTCTTGTTTGCAGGGTGTAAGTTGTACCTGCCCCTTTCCTATGCAGAGTTGTTTCTGGTAGCTTCCTTTAAGATGTTTTAGTAGTTTTCTTTCTATTTTTTTTTAACCTAGTACCTCAATAGCTGCTCTTTTGAACATGTACCCTGCTTGTTTTAAGAACCTTAGTATGTGCTCTGTGTTGTGACTTTATGTAGGAAGACTTTTTAGTCATCACGTAACCAATTTTCTGTGTTCCTTATGTTCTCATATTTATGTTGAACACAATTCCACTTGTAGTTTCCCCAGAGTTATAAGGCACCATTTTTTTTATATTCCCTAGGCCTTGGTGTTTAGAGAGTTCTATTGTGATGTATCCAAGCACATCAGTTCATTATTCAGCTATGGGTAGTTTGCTAAGGAACCAATCAGAGGCATTCTTCACTTATATTATAATATTGCTGATTTCCAGTAAGTAGTTCGTATTGGGTATTTCATATTTCATTTTCCCAAAATTTTAATTGTATTGGTTGTCTTTTCTTGTATGTTGCCTGTTTTTAATTAGAGTTTTAGGCAATTAAATGTTACTTAAAATATTTATTTGTTAAGTCCTGTATCCTTGTTATATTTATGTATGGCTATGATGCTTTATCTTTCTATTTACAAAATTTTGGTTTGTTTGTTTTATGTTTGCCATTTAGTATGTTCTAAATTATTTTGATAGCTGAATCTATTGTATCAAGTAAGAGCAACTATATTATATAGGCCTTCAGTAATATATTTAAGCATCAGTCTGCCAACAAATATGTGCCCATCCCTTCTACCCATAATAGGGGACCCACATGAAACTTCATCTGCCCATCATTCTATCTGTATAGAGGTCCATGCGTGGATACTGCTTGGTACTTTAGTCTCTACAAGCCACGCTGGGCCCTGGTTAGTTGTCTCTGTGGTTTTTTTGTTTTGTTTTGTTTTGTTTTTGTTTTTGTTTTGTGGAGATCCTATGACTTCTAGGTTGTCCTAGCTATTCCCTGACCTTTCCCACAAGTCTCCTTATTCTTTGCCCAATGTTTGGCAATGAGTCTTTGATATTTGTAGCTGATAGAACTCCTGCAGCTGACAAACACCTTCAGCAAAGTGGCTGAATACAAAATTAATTTTTTAAAAAATCAGTAGTCCTCTGGTATACAAAGGACAAACAGGCTGAGAAAGAAATTAAGGAAACTACACTCTTCACAATAGCCAGAAACAATATAAAATATCTTGGTGTAACTCTAACTAAGCAAGTGAAAGACACATCTGACTGGAACTTAAGTCTCTGAGGAAAGAAATTGAAAAAGATATCAGAAGATAGAAAGATGTCTCATGTTCATGGATCAGTAACATTAACATAGTAAAAATGGCCATCTTACCAAAAGCAATCAACAGCAATCTCCATTAAATACCATCACAATCCTTTACAGACTTTGAAAGAACAATTCTAAACTTCACTTATTTTGTTTTTAGTTAATGTTAAATTCTTTCTCTGCATCATTACCACTTTTAACTAACCTTGCTGGTAAAAAGGTGTTTCTATGCTACAAATGAGGTTTGAATTTTGGAGATAACTGATTACTGATAAAAATAAAGTGCTTAATCATTGTTATAGGAAGCAAAATAAATTACAGCTAGTCAGTTATTGTATGGTAAATGGGATGCTTTGGATATGAAGGATTCTTGATAAAATATCATATGTTGAAGTTTGGTTTCTAGTTGTCAATGCTAATTGAAAGTTGACTTCATCCAGAGCACTCTAAACTAATCAGTGGATCAATCTCATCATGGATACAAACTTTTGACCATGGGGAGGAAGAGCCTGAGAGGAGAATTTAAATGTTGAGGCCATGCCTGGAAAGATATATCTCATTCCCATCTCTTTTCTGTTTGTATGTCTTGTATACCAGAGATGACTAAGTTTAACCTTTCTGCCTCACAGTTTTGACTAGAAATGATGATAACTACACCATCTTCTTGTTTTTTAAATGAATGTGTTATATTTCAAAAATAACTATAACTGATGCTTTAGTTATTTTCTCTGGTGGAATTATTTTAATTTAAGATGATCTTGACCATTAGTTTAAGATAACAGTAAATATTTAGCACAACTCATCTGTAATAATTTGACTCTATATGTTAAAGTACCAATATAGAAAAATTGAATGTTTCTAATGCTAAAATTTGTACAATTACAAAACAGATAATTATGGCTTATTAATAAAACTAGAAGCCACTCAGAAGTATATAAGATATGTTCAAATGATTGACTAGATTTACGTCAACAAAGAGTAGGTTTCTGAATAAGTATAACGAAAGAGATCCTCACCATTTTCTCCCACATGAAACACCACATGAAGTGCCTGAACTTCTACATTATTTATTTATTTATTTATTTATTTTTAATTTTTAAAAATTTTGTATTAATTTATTCATATTACATTTCAATTGTTAGCCCTTCCCTTGTATCCTCCTATTCCTCCCTCCCTCCTGCTTCCCCCCTACTCCCCTCCCCTATGACTGTGACTGAGGGAGACCTCCTCCCCATGTATATGCTCATAGGGTATAGAGTCTCTTCTTGGTAACTTGCTATCCTTCCTCTGTGTGCCACCAGGCTTCCCCATCCTGGGGACGTGGTTGGGAAAGGGGTACCAGAGTTCATGTGAGAGTCAGATCTGACTCTCCACGCAGCGATAGAGAATGTCCTGTTCATTAGCTAGGTCTGGGTAGGGGTTCAAAGTTTACTGCCTATATTTTCCTTGGCTGGTGCCATAATTTGAGGAGGACTCCAGGACCCAGATCCACCTGTCATAAAGTTCTTCTTGTAGGTTTCCAGGACCCTCTGGATCCTTCTATTTTCCTATACTTCTTTCACCTAGAGTCCCAATAAGAAGTCCCCACATCTATTCCAATGTCCTGGTAAATGAAGACTTTGACAGTGGAAAATTTTAGTTAAAAATATTTAATAATTGTGTAAAGTATTGACTTAAACTTGGCTTAATTTTGGTGAATCATATGCATCTGGAAATTAATCCCTTTCTTTTCCAATTTATTAGAATTAGTTATTAAAATATGTGCTCATGATTATCTTATTTTACTCAGTATCTTGTATATTATCTTTTCATCTCTAATTTTGTTAATTTGTGTCTTCTCTGAGTTAAGTTTGCTTAATTTGGTTAAAGATTTTTCAATTTTGTTTATCTTTTCAAAGAATCAACCCTTTGATTTATTATTTTTATTTATTTATATATAATTAATTTTTGTCCTGATCACTGTTGTCTATGTTAATATGTTGTATTTGAGAAAGTATTTTTCCTGAAAGAATATAGCATCATACTGTCCTCTAAATTTATATCTTTATATCCATAGGGTAATGTAGCTTTCAGATATCATCATGGTGATCTCTTTATGCAATAGATGGTGGTTGTAACAGAAACTTGCAACTGGACAAGGAATAAGTACTCAGTCACAAATGAGACATTTATGTCTCACTTTTACCTATGAGACTTGGAGATTATCTCATAAAATGAATGGAAAATTGTTTGGAGCAGAGGTAAGCAATAGACCTTGTTAAAATAGTGTCTTTTGGACATGACAGGACCAATGCACTCAAGAACTCATTGCAACTGTGGTTGCTCTCACAGGACTTGGATAAGATTAAGCCAGTAAAGATACCAGAATTTGGAGGAAAAGAGTTCAGCAGATCCTACTTCTAGTTGAAGTACTATAAACAATTGATGGCTTCTAGGGAGAGTCAGTTGTCTTGAAGAGTTTAGTCCCCAGTTGTTCCACTGCATCCTTTGATGGCTCTATATTTGTGAGTGTTTGGACAGCACTATTTGAACGTAAAGGGAGGGATAGAAGGTAGATAGACACTGGAGGAATTAAGGGGAATAGTGGGTTAATATAATCAAAACATTTATGAAATTCTCAAATAATTATTAAGTAATAAAATATAATTAAATATTAATGGTTATGTTTAGCATATCTATAAATATCATTTCCCCTGTTCCAGTTACAGCGCTTTCTAGAAGCAAGCTATATAATGGAAAATTTTTAGAGAATTCTAATCTTACATTTTCTAATTTTCAGAATTTTTATTATAAACTGGATAACTTGAGGGAGGAACCATAACCATTATACAATTAAACCTCCAAAAAATATCTGAAAAGTGGTTGGTAAATGTGCATTTGTTTAATTGGTAGTATATAAAGCATTATAGTGAAGGTCTAAGGAAAAAGAACAAAGTCAGTAGCTCCTTGCAAAACATACTTATTATTCAACATTTACACACATTAATAATTTGCTAGGTAGTCATAACTTTTACCTGAAGAACAGAATGGTGGGTAACAGATCACTCTGGTTTATCAGGGTGATAGATTGACTATGGCTCTAATGTTGATGAATGTAAACCATTTCTGGTAAAATGCTTACTAATTAGAAACAAACTGAGTTGAAATGTTAATTGAATGAAACAACTTAAGTCTTAATTTAATCCTGTTAATAGAA
This sequence comes from Acomys russatus, assembly GCF_903995435.1. Lineage (NCBI taxonomy): Eukaryota > Metazoa > Chordata > Mammalia > Rodentia > Muridae > Acomys > Acomys russatus. The sequence goes on along the minus strand of NC_067137.1, from coordinate 55,534,986 downwards.
CTTTTAAAATTACAAAAAAACCTAAATAAATAAGGATTGAAATTTTTGATGATAAAGCTTATCACCAGTCTGTACGTTCTTCAAATTAAGTTAGGAGATTCAGTGAGATATAATGACAAACATACAAAATTATTGCTTATTTACCTAAATTGATCTTTTTGAAAATGTAATGCAGATCTTTTTATCTCTTTTCTTATCTGCCAAGCATAGCTGTAAACATTGGAAATGATAAACATAAAATCCAAAAAAGAATGCTGAAATAGAGTAAGATTAATGTGAGCTGCGTTAGTATTTCTGGGCAGAAATACAATTAAACATCACATACCACAAAACAACAAGGAACAGTCACCCCATAGCTAGTATTTCTTGACACCCAGCCAATCAACACTAGAAAACCCAGTCTAATTACTCCCATGTACCAAAGAGGAAACCCTGTGACAGGTGGACAACCAAAAATTAATGTCAAATGAAATTAATTAAAAGCATGCCTAAACATAAGCAGCACAGAAAGTATTCCATCCTACCAGGCTTAAGATTTCTTTTCTTCACAGTGGAATTCTGAGTCAGCAGCGAGTTCCACCAGCAGGGAGTTAGCCATATCAATTGGCCACATAAGCATTGCCCCTTAGAAACTCATAAGCAAACATAGAGAGTGGTTGGGAGTGTAAGGATGACACTGTTAAAAAGAGCACACCTGCAATAAGATTTGTGGTACAGGGAAACTCATTTTAACTGTAAACCCAAGTCTCTTCTTTCCATTCAAAGACACAGAATTGGAAAGGTTGAAAAATAGCTAATACTGGCTTAGTTCCGATATCAACTTTGTCCTTCTTGGTGGAAGACTATGCTTGTCACAGACACTGTTCAATAAACAGACAATAGTTACAGGGATCTCATAATATTTCTCCTGATGTGAGAGCTCAGACAGAAAGGACTAGGAAACATATCCTCATCACTCACATAGCATATGTCAATCACAACCAACAGACTGCAGTAAGATCAGACACATGAAAACGACCAAAGTAACCCCATAACATCTAATAAATTACACTGTTACTGACCTCACAGTTCACAGGAGAAAAAGAAGACTAATGACAGACAAAATAACAGTGACTGTTTGCTAAAATAAAGACGTAAACAGGGTTCAGAGCCTTCTAACACAAGGGAGAAATGTGCAAGGTGTGTTTTACTAAAACATTAATCTAAAATGACAGTTGATACTTTATATGTGATTCATTTTGTACTAAATTCAAGAAAATCATGACTCTAATGATAAAAATATCCAATAACATATAGGAATCAGATCTTGGAATTACATCACAAAGAGTATCACGTGTTCATTATATAGATGCTTAAGCAGTCAACTAAAAGTCTTCTAAAATAAGTGAAAACAATAAGAAATTCTCATCTAAAAAAAAAAGTTAAAATGTCAAGAAAGTGCCAAATTAAAGTTTTAGTACTAAAAAAAATTAGCAGTCTTTTCAAACAGTTGTGGCTGTGCTCAATAGTACAATATTCACAGAAAACTTGAGATTCTGAATAGTAAGAAATGTAATAAAAAGAAATAAAGAGAGCATTTGATTGGTACAGGACAATAACATCATAAGGAACCTAGAAGAGCAGGACAAATAGAATTAGCCTGATATTTAAACCCTAAAGGAATATATGCAGAACTGATATACAGAAAGTTATTATACATTATGCTGAAACTGTATCTCTAAATTCATATCAAAGATTGAATACTCAATACCTCAAAATAAGACTTAATTTCATAATAGGAACTTTAAAAAGTTGGCTAGTAGATAGATATTAATCTAATCTGACACAACCTTACAAGACAATGACATTTAGATACATAAGAAAACAGCAGAGTCCATGTCCAAAGAAGACTGTGTGAACATGAAGGATGCAGCTTATTTATGGCACTCAGCTCACAAGAAATAAGTCTTGTCAAGAGGTAGATTTTGGACATCAATATCTCAAAACAGTGAGATAATAAAATTATGCTGTATAAAGCACTAAGCTTGAACAATTTTATCATGAATACTTATCAAATTATATATCTTCCAGTGCATTATACCCAAAATGAACAATAAAAGAGTATGCAGTTCCCCTGTTTTGACCTTACAGTGCACAAGGAAAGGGTAGAATCATCTATGTAATATGGATTAAAATTGAATACAGTATTGGGAACTCATGTTAACTTAGGCAGAATTTCATTTAGAAATGTTTATAGCTATATGTACATGCACAAATTGATATTTACTCACAAATTGTCTCTCTCTGTCAGAAAAAGGGCCCAGAAAAATTCACATTCAGTAAAAGTAACCAAGTCTATGGTCTCAATTTTAACTGATAAGCTATTTGCACACACACACACACACACACACACACACACACACACACACCAAGCATTCTACAAATAAATGATTGATCTTATTTATAAATATGAACATAAAATAAAACTATGCCTTAGCTTGCAAATCAAAAAAGCAAAGGAATGCCTAAATACAATGTACAACTCAGTTTCTTTTTTTAATTTAATATATTTTATTAATTTATTCATATTACATCTAAATTGTTATCCCATCCCTTGTATCCTCCTGTTCCTCCCTCCCTCCCACTTACCCCCTACTCCCTTCCACAATGACTGTGACTGAGGGGGGCCTCCTCCCCCTGTATATGCTCATAGGGTATCAAGTCTCTTCTTGGTAGCCTGCTATCCTTCCTCTGAGTGCTACCAAGCCTACTTATCCAGGGGACATGGTAAAATATGGGGCAACATAGTTCGTGTGAAAGTCAGTCCCCACTCTCCACTCAACTGTGGAGAATGTCCTGTCCACTGGCTAGCTCTGGGCAAGGGTTTGAAGTTTACTGCATGTAAACAACTTTGTCTTTTAAAAAGCTAGGTAGTTGCTACAGTTTGAGTATGAGTTGTTTCCAATAGGCATGTGTTTGAACACTTGGCCATAATAGTGATACCTAAGTAAGCCTCAAAATCCCACTGGAAAACTCCTACAGCTGATAAACAGTGTTATCCAAGTAGCTGGACACAAAATTAAAACATAAAATTCAATAGCTTTTATAAATTTAAAATACTAATGAACTAAGAATAAAATCAGAGAAAAAAAAATACTCTTTCTGATAGCCTCAAAAAACATGAACTATCAGGGGTTCCTCTAACTAAGAAAGTGAAAGATTTCTATAGTAAAAACATTAAGATATTGAAGAAAGAAATTAAGAGGACATCAGAAGAGTCAATTCTGAACATCTATGTCTCAAATCCAGGAGCACCCATATTCGTAAAAGAGTTGTTACTAAAGATTAAGTCACACATAGAAACCTACACATTAATGATGACAGGCTTCAACACCACTCTCTCCCCAAAGGCAGATCATCATGACAGAAACTAAATGGATAAACAAGGAAACTATAGACATCATGAAACAAATGGACCTAACTGATGTCTACATAACACTTCACCCAAACACAAAATAATACACCTTCTTATTAGCACCTCATGGAACCTTCTCTAAAACTGATCACATGCTTGGTCACAAAACAAACCTCAACAGATACAAGAATATTGAAATAATTCTTTGCATCTTATCAGACCACCATGGATTAAAGTTGGAACTCAGCAACAAAAGAAACAACCAAAGCTACAAACTCATGGAAACTAAATAACTCCCTACTCAATGACATCTGGGTAAGGGATGAAATAAAAAGAGAAATTAAAAACTTCCCTAGAAGTCAATAAAATTGAAGACACAACATACCAAAACTTATGAGAGACATAGAAAGCAGTGCTAAGAGGAAGGTTCAGGGCTGAAATAAAGAAAATTGGAGATAAAGAAAACAATTCAAAGAATGAACACAACTAAGAGCAGATTCTTTCAGAAAATCAAATGCAAATAGCCAAAACACTAAGAATATAACATTTATATAATTCCTGATTGTATCATGGTTCTTCTTGCTATAGATAGTTAATTGTATATACATGTAACAGTATAAATGTATATGTAAAAATTAAAATTTTTAATTAATACAAAAGATGTTTTAGATGAAGATAGATGTTTTAAGTTAATAAAGATGAGATATGATAGACATTGATTTTCATTCAGAATTTTAGACCCAACAAGATAGGAAAGATGTTTACTTCAAGTTTGCCAAATACAAATAGCCAAATCACTATGAAGGTAACATTTATATAATTCCTGATTTTCTCATGGTTCTTCCTGCTGTAGGTAGTTTATTTTACTCATGTGTAATAATATAATAAAAATGGAAAAAAGAAGACATCAGAAGATTGAAGGTCTGCCATGTTCATGAATCACTGAAATAAACATAGTAAAAATGGGCATCTTACCAAAAGCCATCTACAGATTCAGTGCACCCCTGCAAATATCCCTCACAAACATTAAAGAATAATTTTCAGCTTCACTAGGTAAATGCAAAAATCCTACAGTAGCAAAGCCAATATTGAATAATAGTGGAACTTTGGGAGGTATTACTATCTAGAACCATAATTGTACTACAGAACTAGAGTAACAAAACCAGCATGGTATTGGCATAAAGACAAATACATTGAACAATGGGAACAGATTGAAAACATATCTATATATCTACTCACCAATAGACACCTGATTTTTGATAAAGAAACTATTAAATACATACTGGATAAAAGGCAGCAGCTTCAATAGTTGGTGATGGTCAAAGTGAATATTTTCTATTAGAAGAATCCAAATAGACCCATTCTTTTTCACTCTGCACAAAACCCAAGTCCAGTGGATCAAAGATCTCACTACAAATTTAGATACCTGAATATGATATAGGAGAAAATGGGGAACTTAAACTCTTTGATACAGAAAAGGAATGTCTGGTCACAACACCCGTAGAACCTGCACTATATACAACAGTTAGTAAATGAGACCACTTTGAACTGAAACTTCTGTATGGCAAATTACAGTATCATTCAGACAAAAAGGCAGAACACAGAAAAGAATAATTTTTGCCAACTACACATCTGATTGAGGGCTAAAATAAAAACAATAACTAATGCAAAACACTAGAAATTGAGAAAACATAATTGAATTGAAAAATGTGGTATTATTCTAAGCAGACTATTCCCAAGAGAAAATGAAAATGACTGATAAAGATTAAAAGATGTTATGGAAGTTTTGGTTTCTAAGTTATGTAAACATGTTTTTGTTTGGGTGTGGGATATGAGATAATCCACAACAGCATCTGCTATGTGTGAGACTATTTGCCTTGTACATGTCTGAGAGGGCATCATCTTTGCCAGCTGCAGTAAGCTTAATTCTGAGGACTCTGGAGAGGTGATGAGTGCCAAAGCCCAGAGAGAGATAGAGAGCTCTGAGAAATAATATTGCTGTTGGCTTCCCGTCTGCTGCTCTACTTGTTGTTGGTACAGTGTGATACAAACTTGGAGATATCCTGAAGCAGACATTGCTATTGCCGCAAAGAACCAAACAATCCTAAAGAGCAGAAAGTTGCCACATAGAACAATGCTCGTTTTCCCCACTAACCTTTCTCTCTTATCTGACGTTGGAGTTTTGGGTGGCATTGGAGTGGAGAAAGAGGTATAAGGAACCCCGGTAAACAAAATAGATTTTAAAATGTATGTGCCAACAAAAAGAAATGTTGATCATCCCCTTTTCAAGAACATCGTGTTTTGAGGACGCTATGTGTCAATTTACCTCAATTTCCAAGTATATCACACCTGGGGATATATCAAAAGGATACTTCATCCTATTCAGAGACATTTGCTTAACCATGTTCATTGCTGGTCTATTCATAAAAGCTAGAAATTAGAAACAGAATAGATGCCTCTCCATGCATGAATGGATAAAAAATACATAGTGTGTTTATATAGGGGAATAGTTTTCAATTGTTAAAAAATTAAATAATGAAATTTAGACTTAATTGTAGGATCTGAAATATATCATCTCGATTGAGGTAGCCAAGACCCAAAAAATAAATATGATATGTATTAATATATATATATAGGTCTTCTATCAGCAGGCTACAATCTATATAACCACAGAGGCTAGGTGTAGAATAAGGGACAAGGGGAGAGGATTGGATCACTCTGGAAACCATAAACAGAACAGATAATTACTGATGGATTGGGGGATTGGACTAAAACAAGAGGATCAAAAGGGAGTACATGAAATATGGATAAGGACAGCACAAACAAAGGACCATTTGAGAAATGTTAATTATATATATGAAATTATATATATATATATATATATATATATATATATATATATATATATATATATATATGAAAGCTTATGAAATGATAGAAGGTACTTTCAGACTTCTGTAGAACATAAAGAGTGAATAGACTTACCTTTCTGGGAACCCTAAGCACTACAATGCTCACTACTAGGAAAGGAGTGTGTCTACTAGTAAAATGTCTGTGTGATTTGTATGGGCTTAACTAACCACTCTTGGACTGGACTTGAGGCCAGCCCCACAGATGGGAATCCATGCATGATGCTATAAACCCTCTGAAAAAGGACATCTTGCGACTGTGGTCTAGCTAAGTTGACAAAACACAAAGTTATAGCCCAAATAGTTATGTTTATACAGATACATAAATGCTACTTTAATCCTTAATTGGAGAAGATTCTCTCCCCCACTTCTCTGAAGTGGCTGATAGTGGATCCAGACATTCAGGTTTGTTGAAGATGCATAGAAAAAGTGATAATTAACTGTTCAGTACTAAAGAAAATATTTATAGCACTCCATTTAAGGACCAAGGAGCATTGTGGGAGACAGACTAGAAAAAGTATAAAAAAGTGGAAGTCAAAGAGAAAGTCTGAAAGAAGTTATCCTCAGCACATGACACATTTGTACAAACACGATCTCACAAGCAACTGTGGTTGTCCTCACTGAGCCCGCACAAGACCAGGTCTGTCATGGATCATGGAGGAGATCACAAGGCACTACCCCTCTCTGCTGAATTATTAGGAACTGATGAATTCTCAGGAAATGGCAGCTATTGTGCTCGGCTCTATGCCAAATGGTGAACTCCTTAGACTCCACTAGATAGCTCCAAACCCATAGCCACACATGGTAGTATGGGGTGGCAAGTTCTGTCATGTTTCTTCACACACTTAGTAATTTCTGTTTTCTAATTAAAATCCATACCTAGAAAATCACAGGAGGAGGAGGTCCTCCTCAGTCACAGTCATAGCAGAAGGGAGTAGGGGTAAAGTGAGAGGGATGGAAGACTGGTAGGATACAAGTGAGGGGATAACAATTGAGATATAATATGAATAAATTAATAAAATATTTAAAAATAATTAAATAAAATAAAATAAAGAAAATCACATAATATGTGGAATCAGCTCCAAATGTTTTCCCATAAAGATAATTTTTGTTTTATAAAACAATTAACCTGTCTTAATATCCAACTCTATTGAAGTTCTTGATAAGCTCTTGCTGTCTCTGTCTCTGTCTCTCTGTCTCTGTCTCTGTCTCTCTCTGTCTCTCTGTCTCTCTGTCTCTCTCTCTCTCTCTCTCTCTCTCTCTCTCTCTCTCTCTCTCTCTCTCTCTCTCTCTCTCTCTCACTATATCAATTGCCAGTATATTTTCTCTGGGTACTCTGTACACTATTTTATGCAGTTGCCATTCTATGGCCAATAGCAGACCTGGAGAGGAGTATACACAGAGGTTATTTATGACTATACTTCTTCCTCATGTCTAAGATTTATTTCTTGACCTTCTAACAGCTCCTACTTGTTAGATTAAGATCAGTTTTCTTTTAGAATATAATTATATACTTTATAAAAATTGTTACACGTATATATGTATATAAAATGCATTCCTAAATTCAACCTATTTAGTTGGTATAATGTTACTTATATGTATAATTTCATGGTTGAATATTTGATACTGGATAATCAGTTTGTGTTTTCTTCCTAGCAAAGACTATTTCTCTTTCTTTCAGCATTCCTTAGTTGTCTATAGTTCTGTGTGTAAGGTTGAGGCCTCTTTGGCGTTTCCTCTTCCAAATTAGCATGGTTGTTGTGTTGTTGTTCAGCTCATGTTTGGGTACTCATTCTGGTGACAATTTGTGGATGAAGCACTTGACTATTAGGAGACACAGTCTTACAACACCTTCCATGATTCCAGTTTTAAACTTCGACTTCCTTTAAATGGAACACCTATTTTTCCAATGTATTTTTTTCACATTTTAACAAAAAAAAATTTTTTTACAAAACCAACTATTTGGCTAGTAAAATCTCTGTCTGGAAAGGCTACCCTTGCTCCAGTTACTCCATTGGTGTGTTATCATTGGCAGCACTAATATTTCTCAGAGTTCTTAACCATGAGTCCTGCTCATGACAGATGTAACAACTTAGCATATAACTTTTCCTTAAGGAACACATTATTCCTCATTATTTGCTTTTCTTTGAATTTTGTACTTTGAAACAAAGTTCTTGAAAAATTATTCCTATCAATACATATTTCTGTGCTGGCAAGGACTCTGCATTTTAGAAACATTCCAGAATGTACTCCCCATATTCTGTGATAATCCACATATTTTTGGTGGCTCTTATCCACCTGGCATTATAAAACAGATTTAAAATGCCTTTCTATCGAACTATGATCCAAAGAACAATTTTGCATTCTAATCGCAATAGTTATATGTAACTTTTGAGGTACATCCTTAGGGATTTCATTGTATTCATTTTTCAAACATAAAGTGAACAATTTAAATACAAATGTACATTGCATATCCTGTAGTGTCTAAGTATTGATAAAATTATGGCATTCAAGATAATAGATTATAGAAAATTATTACTTTTGTCTGAAAGTTGTGACTCTTTCACTAACAACAATATATGCTGTTAGAAAAATAGTACCTATTGAGAGGGAAATACAGGAAAGGCAGCAGTACCCTGTGCTTCTCATGTACAGCATCCTGGTGTTAATGAAGCCACTGGCTGAATCTAACTTTTATATGGATCAGTTGGTTTCTAAGTCTAAGTATATTGCAAAAGTAAGATGTTGAATCTTTTCATTAAAATGCTCATTTGAATAACTTTTGTGGCACAGTTTTATCTTTTACTTATTAATATAACTTTTCAGGCATCTTCATTATTGTAATGATCTTTATAGTATGACAATTTACTCTATAAAATGTGGTACTATAATTCCCACTCAGCTATCTGCAATATGATTTTCATTTGGTAGAATGAAAACATAGGACACCTGAGGGTTCATAGAAGTTTTAGAAAGCCTTTTAAATGCTATATACCGCTCACTGAGGTAAAACATGAAAAACCATTTAAACATAAAGACAAAAATGCCAGACTGAAGGCTTATTGAAAAGGAATGGAGCGGCCTTATAGTCTCTTGTTATTTTCTTCAATTCTACTTCTTTAAGTAGTTCTTATCAATTCTTTTATTTTAACCACACTAAAATCGTTCTATCTGTTAAAGATTAAGCCTTAAGGCTTGAAAGTATAATGAGAACTAGTTGAGAAGAGAAAGGGAATTTGTAGATCACAAGAAACTGCAATAGGAGAAAGTTCAACATATATTATACATACTTAAGAAAATATCATGACATAGTCTGCTCATATAATATTTTAAAATAATGATATTTAAGTAATGATGAAAATGTAGATGTGTCTCCAATAATGATAAAAAGGTGAGTATTATGGTAAAATGCAGTTTTACCATTAAATAGAGTCAAATCACTGGAAGATGAGAATTAACAGAGGTGTCATGGTATTGCAAATGTGCATTGACATGACTCTTAAATAGTATATTCAAGCCATATTGGATAAGAAAGTACCTCTATAACATTTTTAAAATCTATACTATACTGTGGCAGGTACAACCTGAATGGCTAGATTTGAATTTGAGTCATGAGCTTTCTCAGAAACATGTTTCATCACATCTCATCTACAGAGAAAAAAGCTACCTATTTTAAGTACCAGTGCGAAAAGAAAATAAAATCAAGAACAAAGAGTGTTGGGTACTGTTACATATTCATTTCATGGGCATTAGAGTTAGAGTCTGAGAACTGGTGACCATGTCACAATTATGTTCTTTCAGCTTTCACCCTTCACATTTCCAAACTGAAACATTCTGATTTTTGTATTAGTTTTTAGAAATTCCTGCCAACAAAATTTATTGGTGTTGACTGTCTGTTCATAATGAAGAGAGACAGAAGGTATGACTCTCTTCTGTCCCTTCCAATCTTCAACAGTGAATGCTTCTAAAGTTGAACAACCCAAATCCCGCTTTTGCTTGAAGAATGTGGATATGGGCCTGGAAGAGAAAAAGGAGTCAGGCATGTCCTAATTTGAGAACAAAAATACCCCTATCTCACTGTCCTTCAAGAAGAAGCAATGATCAGAACTGTCAATGGCACTTCAAACATGGTTCTGCTTTTGAAATATTATGTCCCAGTCAATTTTCAAGTTTTTTCATAATATTATGTTCTCCTTTTTCTTCTTAAATTTCAGTGAAAAAAATCTCTACTTAAATAGATTAGTTTTCAAATATACCAGCTAGCCAAGTCTATTCAATGACTTCATATTCTTTAGAAGCAGAAACCACTGGGTAAAACTAGATGAACAGAATTTTTCCTGGGTATGAGTATAGCTCTAAATATTCTAATTTCCCATCTGCCACTCGATTCCCCCAAAGCTCTATATTTACTATTTTCCTCTCTTGTATATTATAGCTTTTTTGATATGTGGACATAATAGCAAAACCTCACTCCTCTGTAGTAGCCAACAGCATGTGCTTATGAATATTGATATAGCCAAGTGATAAATGATAACAAAAAGCACATGCATTTGCAATGACTGCTTATATCTGTGGGATACAAACCAGCCCTGTAGAGTTTATGATCACATGTCCTTGAAGGATGCTGTAAGTAGTGATTAATTTATAAACTTCCTAACACAAAGTTTAGGTGATATCACATTTGAAACGATCTGAAATGACAGGGAGCTAAATTAGTTAGAATGCCACAGCTGTGGTTACCCACTTTCTCTTAATTTATCACATTCACGAAGAATACACCCTGTACATCTAACACTGGCAAGAATCTTTCCATTTACAGTTCTTATATTTCAGAAGTTACATTTTTTTCTGATGATAGTTGAGCTCTTGTAGGATGGTTCTGCCTTATCAACTCTTCTTGGCCTTCCCCTATCTCTCATTTATCCTTGATTCTGTTTATTTTTGGAACAAACAAACAAATGGGCAAATCTATATAAAAATTAAGTATTATGTTCATAGGAATTACTAAAAAATCAGGTCTACTCCCCCCAAAAATGCCTTAAAATTGTTATCTCAACACCTACATTTATTTGGCAAAAACAATTTTTAATGATAACCAGTTCAAAAACTGTATCTCAGAACATGTGGTACATTTCTTTCCTTTACATTTTTTGCCATCGGTAGCCAATATTATATTGCTGAAACTATTATTTTCTGGGCCAAGTAACTTTTTTTTTTTAAGGAAAAGGCAGTAGTACAAAATCAATGAGTAACTAAATTGAATGAATAGTTTGACAGTCAAGACTGGAAACTTAAAACACACCATTTCAAAGAGAAGAAATTTAGGTCATGTTGCTCTTTTCCATACTCACTTCAAGGGACAGGTCACTAAATGAAAGAGCCTGCTCATTTACTTCATGCAAACTAAAATGCAAGTTTTAGGTAAAGGTTAAGATAAAACGAGGAAAATGCATATTTTTAACAGAAAACACTCCAGTGGGTAATGTCTTGTAAGTCTCAGAATGGAGGGCAGAAGGAGGATCATGAGCTTGAAGCCTGGATGGAGGGATACTGTCTAAAAACAATGGCAAAGAAGACATGCTGCTTGACAACGCAAAAGGTAATATAAAACTCCTTTGTGTTGTCAGGAAACAGATACAACAATTCAGCATATATGATGTTCTCAGCAACCCTGATATGTTGTTTTCTCAGGTATTGCTTTCCACTGTCTGTCCTACTTGCCTATTCACCAGGTGGCAGTACAACAGCACTCATTCTTGAGCTGTTTCAAAGAAAGCAGCTTTGAAAGATTTTCATAAGCCTAGGTAGAGCTGTTTGGGTTTTTAAATGTATAAGTGTTACTTTCACAACATTAAAATAGCCTTGCATACCAATTTCCAAAATTGTCTTTTTTTAAATTTTGAGTTGAGTGCTTTGTAGAAAGTTCATTTCTCTAATTTTTTTAAACAAGAAAAATGGAATATATATATATAAATCTAGTGGGCCTTTGTTGTCTCACAAAGCTAAATAAGATCCTTTTCTATCATAGTAGAAAGTGCAGTATTTTTCTTTTTTTATAAAGCAACTCTTTTCAATAATTGGATTAGGCAGAGTTTCCCACAATTTCAGCAGAAGCATATGCCAGCAGACTCCAGGCCCCTAAGACAAGAATTCTGACATTTCATTTTTCCTTATCTAAACTTCTGCAGCTGTCATTATGCCATCTGAGACTGGTTTTCAGTTTACAGAGCTATTCCACTTTATCAGGCCTTTGTACTTATACAATGTGCATTCAGCACTTTAACTGGGACAAAAAAACCAACTTCAGTATTTGGTTTCCAATACCCAGGCTTTATTGTGTGTTAAAGTATCTCTGGATTCTTCTGTTTTGAAGGTGGGAAATTTACAGAAGAGAATCCAGATTTGAAATCTAATCCAGTGCCAAAGTGTGAACAAAGGGGAAAACCTAAATGTTCTAATTGGTATAAATTTTGTCTCTGAATTTAATGTTATATTAATCAAAAATGGGTTTTGCTGCAATTGGAAGTAGCTATTTTAAGAACATGTCCCAAATTCTCTTTCTACAGCTTCCTCTCATGCTTAGGTTCAGTGATGGAGGAAATGTTCGTTCTCTGGAGCTACAGTGCAGGAGGTGACAATAGAGGGCCAGAGTCAAATGTATTTTTCGAGTAGGACTAAAGGTTAAACTGTTGCTAATGGTTCTGTAAAAGTTGACCACATAAAATCAGGTGAAAACAAAGAGAACCCTGTCTGACTTCAACAATAGCCAGGGTCCTTGTAGGCTGAATTGAAAAATACTAAAACAACACAGACTATTGGCATTGCCTTTGGTTATCAGCCATAAAACCATGGTAAGACCCTATTGCTGAAGACACCACATCTCTTGGGGGTATGACCAGGTAACTCCATCATAGCTCTCATAGTACTAGAAGGAACTATGCAGGTTGCTGGGAAGAAAGAAAAAAAATCCACAATGATTTAATCTCTACCTGGATCTTCCATATTACAAAACTGACCAGTCTCTCAAGATCTGCACACTTGTGCAATAATGAGAGAATGTTTATGGAAAAATGCTCTCTCGTTGTGTATATGGCATGTTCCATAGGAGAGTACTTCAAGCCCAGCACTGTAATAACGTTATACATCATGATAGGATATCACAAGCCTTACAAAAGGATTTGCCATTTTTTATTTTGCTAAATGGCGATATTGCCTTCTTATTAAAACTTATACTGATTGACATGTGCTTCTCTCAGTTTCAGTCAGACAAGCATCTTTTTGCAGAGGGCAAGAGTCAGTAGAGAGATGTTTAACTGGTCAAAAACCTGAGAATAAAAGAATGAATGCTCAGATTTAAAATGTACATCTTGGGCTGGAGATATGTCTCAGAATTTAAGGGCAATGGCTGCTCTTCCAAAGGTCCTCAGGTCTATTCCCAGCAACCACATGGTGGTTCACAACCATCTATAATGAGATCTGGTGACCTTTTCTGGTGGCCAGGCACACATACAGGCAGAACGTTATATACGTAATAAATAAATAAATCTTTTAAAAAATAAATAAAATATAAATCTTTATTACAACTGCAAGGCTTGGGAACATTTTGGAATAATATAAGAACGGCAAAAAATGAACTACAACCAATAAAATAAATTCCTCACTTGTTCAATTCATCCTACAAATGCATTTTACTTAAAGAACAAAACAAGAGGGTTCAAGGTCAAGAGAATATTATTTTTATTGACACTTATGTTCAGTATACATGATTACAGGGCTCTTAGAGCTTATGGAAGGCTAATGTTACCTCCAGGGCTTTTATTTCCTGTTCTGAACTACTTATGAGATTCTTCATTAAAATGCAGAGAAATATGCCTAGGAATTTTCCCCTGTGGTTTCAATAAAGTTACACATTGACATAATCTAGGTGGTGATAGATGCTTACAACTTTGTATTTATTTCAGGTGTATTTAAATAATGTTGATGAATTAACTTTCTTGTTAATTCATTTTATCCCAAGGTAAAATAAAGAATATAGTAAAACATAATAGGAAATCAGCAGTAATTGACTCCTTACAAAACAAAAAGGTACTTGTATACTTAGTAGAACCTAACAAGATAAAAGTTTTTAAAATAATAATTGCAATTTAAAGAGAAGGAAAAATGAAATCTTTCTTACATTATTTTTAATATATTTAATATATTTTAATATATTATTCAGAATTTCATAAAACACAGAAGGGTATTATTCATAGGGTAAAAAAAAACTCTGTAGAATTTCATGAATATTACCAGCCTGTGTTTTTACCTCTATACAATTGATTCCTTGTATAGAGGGAAAAATCAAATACGTTCTTTAATCATACTTTGAGGAAAGTAATTAAAGAGAATAAATGCATTAACCAGTAACATTGGGAGTAGTGAAATGTGAAAAGAACCTGATTATTACATAGAAAATCCCTTAAAGCATAAAAGGGATTAAGGAAATGAAAAAATACTGAGGTCTTTAGGAAATTAAAAATGGCGGTAATAAACTGCCATCATAAAGATATTCTCACTAAGGTCATGAAATAAAGCAATTTTCTATAGTAACAATTAGCAGTAGTCATAATATTGGATGAAGGAAAGCTTTCTAAAACTAGTTATGGTTCAATGAGACCCACAGAAATTAAATAAAATGCCTGAACAGGAAGAAATCACATCTGTGATTCATTAAGGAATTTTTTTCAACAAATTTCAACTGAACTAAGAACTCAGGATATAGTGTAGCAGCAAATAACTTCACTGACTCTGGTTTTGAAATGCTTAAATGACACAGAGTACTTCTGGTCCACTGAGTTTTCTCTTATTTTATGTTTTTCATGACAATAAGGGCTTGGGCATATACAATTACTTTTTTTCAGTTAGGCCAACTTTCTTCCATTGTACTAATTTCTATTTCACTTCTAATTGGTAGGTAGTATATGAACTGTCAGATGTGTTTCTCTATTAAAAGACTAATAAGTCTTTTATATGCCTACACTGACTTTTATATTTTTTAAATAAAAGGAGAGGCAATAATTATTTTAAAATGCAACATGAGGAGTACTAATGTGAATGAAAGAAATATTCTCTGGAAAAAAAAAAAAAAAGGCAGTAGGAGAAAATGGTCCAACAAATGAGAAAGATTAAGATTCTGCTCCCATAGATTCAATAGTTTCTGATAGATTTCATGTCAGTAAAAGATGACTTGAAGTTTCTTTTAGTTAATTTAACTTCATTTATACTAGTTCAAATTTCAACCATTTCAACATTTTCCATATGACTTCCTTTAACTAGAGTAGGAAAACTTTGCAACTGTCCTTAAAACACTGTCTACATAAAAACAAATTGATCCCTGGCATTCCCCGTACTAGGGGTCCATTTAATTTTCTACTCTCATTTGGTAATTTTAATAAATTAAGCAAGTATCTCTCCACTTGCTATACAAGCTTTTAATATTGTATCATGAAATTGGTTTGCAATTAGAAATTAATAAACAGATATAATGGTCACTTAAGTGGAAAATATATCTATTATTTATTTTCCATATGTAAATACCATTATGAGAAAGAAAATGGTTCCACTCACATGACAATATGAAGAAACTGACTAGACTTGAGCATGTACCACCTGCATGCCTCAATCTCTTACAACGTTTGCTCTGCTGTGTGAGATTTTTCAGTGTCTGTATCGGTCTGTCAAGCATGGCCAACAATGTTTTCCATTTGAGAAAGTGTGGTCATGTTAATAATTTAGTGCTTAATTCATTTCATATTTGCCAAATTTAGCATAAGAAATTATATAATGAAATGAGAGATTATCTATAATGAATTTAAAATGTGTCATCTTTATGAAAGAACCAAATTCAGAAACAATAATTGTAATTGGTCATAAAGAAGGATCTAGAAGAAATTGCAGCAGGGTAAAATATGATCAAATATACTCTCTAAGAACATTTAAATAAAAATATTTTAAAAACCAAGTAGAAGATGAAGGCAATCATAGGATATATGCTGATTTTATTTTAGTTATACTGTTATTTTACTTAAAATTTCCAGATAGCAACATAAGCTTTCATAGTTACTTTGTGTAAGTAGATGAAGTTGAAAGCATCATTTCTTTCTGGAGGTTGAAAGTAAATTTCAAGAATCTTAATGGCTACCATCTTGTTCTTATCCTCAAACAATTACAGGTCAACCAACCCCACTTTCAGAGCTTGGTGAATATGCATGGATGTTTCAGATGAATGGCTAGCACATATCAGTATTGCTTTTATGAGTGACTAATTACATCCCAACTTCTAAACATGCCTTACCATAATCTGTTCCACAAAAGCAAACTAATACTATTGCCCTGTTTATTGGAAATTCAAGACCACCTCATATAAAAACCCAAATATTTTACATCACACATAAGGCTGTATATAATTTATTGCATTTTATCTTACATTTACAAACTCTAACACACTGCTCCTTTACCAAATTACTCTTTTCTAATCTATATTTTCATCTATCTTCTATCTAAAATGCATCAAAACGATCAGTTATGCTATTAATGTTAGGTTGTTTTTATTACACAACAGTTGCTTGAAATAATTTCAAAGAACATCATATGACCCCATTACCAGAACTGATTAAAATTGGGATTTTTTAAAAAGTGTCAAGCATTTCTCTGATCCATTAATGATACAGTGTTTCATTTATTGACTGTCTGCCCATCAATACCCAGGCTTTTCTCTCTATAGAACCTTAGTCTCAGAAACTTGCTCACTTTTAGGAGTGTAGCAAGGTTTGATTACATACTTTCAATCTTGAATGAGTAATACTAGAAAGACTTTAATCTTTAGATGTAGGATACATTCATTCAATATTATCTAAAATGAAATATATCGTCTATTTCTTCAAGATAGCACTTAACCATGTAATTTGTTCACATTGCCCTGAAGAATATTGAGTCACCCTGCTTTGCACTGTTCCACAAAAGGCCATTGTGTTGGTGTGATAAATAGAAGCTGGGAAGAAATATTAAATGTTAATTTTTGATCAGAACCAAACTATACTATTCCATTCTTGATTCACTAGCTCTTTCCATTTTCTGTACTCTAAGTCCCAGGGCAGGCACGGCTTTAACATCTTGGGTTATAGTGTAAATACCTGTCAAGAAAATTTGTAACTTATATTGGGAAAAATAACCTGTGTTATTGTAAAGTACCAAAATGTGGATGTATACCTTACCTCAGCCTAATCTAGATAAAATTGGTTGAAATGAAGGGGGGGATTGATATGGTATTGCTAAAAATAGAATGGTTTCCAGGTCAATGAAGAAAGCCTTCTAGTTTTCTTAGCAGCCTGAGTCACTGACTTATCTCATGTCTCCTGTGACTGGGAACAGATGGATTTCATGATGTTCATATGATGCTCTGATAATCTGAGAAATACTAAAAATATGTAATCATGCTCAGTTTCTTAAAAGTAATTTCATATATATTGAAAAATTGAGTGGAAAGATTTTTCTCTTACAAGAAGATCTATCATAGATAGTAGCCATGATTAAGATTATCAAGTGAGACAGAACAATTTAAGTGCTCTGATTGAACTTCATTTTCTTTCCTTTCAGCATACATACAAGTACCTATATTGACACAGTAATTACTAAGCAAAAGGTGAGAGGAAAATACATAGCCCTGTATTTTCAAATGCAATGCTTTTCTTTTTATGTAAATGATATGTAGAAGAAACTTAAAATACAAAAAGAAAAGAAAACAATGTCTGTATATATGTATTTGCAAGCATTTGCTCTCACTCAACACTTGTGGTTGATACTCTCAGACTGTTGTATGTGGTAATAATCATCTTGGATTATAAACTATAGTGAGCGTCATACATTGGTTGTCTTTTGACTTTATAATTGCTTATGTCTCACATATTCCTAGAAGATACATTTTCATCATCTCATAGTAATTACTGCTAAAAAAAAAAATGTGTAGTTGTTAGCATATGTTCTTTTGAACATCTCCTCTCTCAGGTTTGGGTAAACATGTAACCGTTCGCTCTCTGTATTGCCAATAAAGGCCAACTAGCAAATGCTGAGAAACAACAAAGAATAATGTGGGACATCCCGGTCCAGCGAGGGAAGAATATACTTAGAACAAACATCACAGTGCACTGTCAGGATTGACACCAGATCCTGGGTAAGAGAAATTAGCATTTTATATGAGCAAGGGTAAACTGTACACAGTCCACTACAAGAACATTAAGACAACATTGAGGAAGGACAGGAGGGTTGCACCAGGAGAGGACCCAGAAATCAGGAGAAATTAAGGGGACCTAAGATATGAGTAAAATGCAACTATAATGTGAGAAATCTGAACAGGATGAAACTATAATAGTTTGGAGGTGTAAGGTAGAGCAATTATTGCACAGCAGTGTGCTTGAGCCTAATTAAATAGATCTTAGTCCTTCGGTGTGGTTATTTGGGTATATATCTGGTTAAGGAATAACCACTGATATATTAAAGTAATATTTCAATATTATATATTAATAATCATTCAACATTCAGTAAAGCTTTGCATCTTTCATACTTTGTTAGTGTTGTTCTTGTTTTGGTTTACGTGCTATTTAAAGAATTATTTCCCTTTAGTAATTACAGGAAGGTTACCTCCATGGCATATTAGTGAATGAATTGCACACTACTGGATTCTTACAAAATGTTCCTTAGACATTTGTATCAATTTTATACCTAGCTTAAATATACATGTATTAACTTAGTGCCTACTTACTAAATATATATTTATTGTTTACTCTTATATATTATCCTCTTTTGTTGTTTTATTTTCTTCCAATACTTATTCTGTTTTCATTTCTTCCAAAATGTTATTACATAACATTTGCAAATAGCAAATAGTAAATTGCAAATTGCAAATAGCAAGTGTTATATATGATATCTATTTTGGAGGGTTATTTTTATTGACTTATATTAAACCTCAAGCATTTATATTATTAATTTTCTGTTTTTGCTGGGGCTATTTCTTTAAAATAAAAATTATAATAAGTTCTAAATATACCTTAGCATACATAGCCACTATTTACTATGCACAGATCTCTAAATTTACTACTATTCATATTATTTCCTTTTAGTAATGCCTCTTTTTTATTTTATTATGTATTTATTTATTTATTTATTTATTTATTGTGTATATGGTGTTCTGCCTGGATGTACACCTGCAGGCCAGACAGGCCAGAAGAAGGCATCAGATCACTTTATAGATGGTTGTGAGCAACCATGTGGTTGCTGGGAATTGAACTCAGGATCTTTGGAGGAGCAGACAGTGCTCTTAACCTCTGAGCCATCTCTCCAGCTCCAATGCCTCTTTTTTATTACACAATTACTATTCTTATTATTGGCTTCCATGTTAAATTGTGTTCAATGTTGGCATAATTATTTAAGGTTTTTTTTACTTAATATATATTAACCATTTTATCATTTTCACATTTTAATCTGTATATTTTCCCATGTTTTGCTTTATATATGGACTTTGAGTCAATGCAAAATTAAGTTCTAATATAGTCTGAAACTCGCCTCCTATATAAAAATATTTAATTAATCTGCACTAATGCTAATTATAATCATAGAAACATGACAATATGTCAGTTTGATTCAACATGTCCCCTTTGTCTTTAATCCTTATTTGGTATTTACAGTTTTCTTACCTTTTTGTACTGTATACTCAGTAAGGAATACATCTTAAATTTTAATAGCATCTTTGGTATTTTCCTTATAGTAGAAGCTAAGTGCATATATAATATATACTGCCTTAACATTTTTAAAAGTACAAATCACCTCTATAGATGCAAATTGTTTTATTTGCTGTCTAGTTGAATTCTTTAGGCTGCCAGAATTTTATAATTCTAAAAAAAATTAAATTACAATCTTTTTATACCTATTCTAGTTTGAGCGTCGCATTTGAAAACCCACTGCCTAAGTTGAGGTCACACACAGCTTCTCTTGTATGTTATTCAGGGACCACATAAGTTTTGTCATAGTTGATTTGTGCACATGTTGATTTATTTCACGACCTCATTCTCACAGACATTAATTGCCCTCAGATCATTTACTACTTGCAGAATGCTCTTATGAGGATACAACCTAATAAATATAGCTCCTTCTGTGGAGTGTTACTCATATGCCTTTATTGACACATATGTTTCACGTTCTTGAAAATTTGAGCTCTCAATTTTCAATTGAGAATTTTTTCTACTAAATTACTACATGTATACATCATGTTCTTCTGGTTTAATTCTTATAAGAGTTCTCTCTCTGCTAACTATTTAATGCAGCTTGCCTCCTTCCGCTGCTGTTGTGGCGTCCTATAACATATCTACAGAAATGTTAATAATAAATTTGTGTTACATAGGAGGCATCAAACTTATTAATTTTTGATTTTGTCTTTTTTACTGGTTCAAAACTTGGGGTCAATGAGATGTGTCAGCAGATAAGAGCACTCACTGCCAAGCGCTTGACCTGAGGATGATTCCCAAGAACCTGAATGGTGAAAAAAAAAAACAGTCCTGCAATATTTTCTCTGATATCCTCTGGTGTGTTATAACTGTATTCTAACACACACACACACACACACACACACAAACACACAGAGAGAGAGAGAGAGAGAGAGAGAGAGAGAGAGGAGGAGAGAGGAGGGAGAGGAGAGAGAGAGAGAGAGAGAGAGAAACAGAGAGACAGACAGAGAGACTGAGACAGACAAAGACAGAGAGAGAGAAATCCTTGAAAAAGAAAAAACATGATAGGCACTATCTTTTTACACACATTCTTTCAGTACTCCATTAGTTTCTCACTCACTTCTGTGTGTCTCCTAAACTGTTATTAATACATTTTTTTTTTTACTTTTCTCTAAGTTATATCAAATAAAGCTTTATTTCAAAAACTTTTCTATTCCGCTGTGTTTAACCCAGCTATACCCACTACTTGTTTCACAATTTAATTTTACTTTACTCATACTTAGTTTTGTTTTGTTTTTTCTATTTATACCTTACAGAATCTTATTCTAATTTTCTTTTTTTGTTTTTGTTTGTGTGTTTTTCAACATAATATTTTTATTGATTCTGGGTATTTCAAATCATATACCCAATCACTCTCTTTTCCCAGTCATCCCATGTCCACCCCTCATGCTTGTGACCTTCCTTTTTTTCTCAAAAAAGGTTAAAAATTAAAAAAAAAAAACCTGTAAATCAAATTTGTGTTATCTATATACTCACTGGAGTATTGTCAAAGTCTCAGTTGCCTGCCCCTTAGATACAACTGAGTCTTTCCTTCCTTCATTACCACCACAAGCCATCAATTTAGAGAGCTAGCTTTAGCATCCTTAGCACACTTTGTAAGTTCTCTTCCACAGCTACCTTTTTAGACTGTTACTTTGGGGGAAAGTTAGAATGGAGGTAGAAGTTTTCACAGAAGTCTTCCATGTAGTTCTTTCTCAACTTTGTATCTGCAATTATCAACATCACTGCAAAAGTAGCTTCCTTGCTCTTCAAAGTCAGTGGGAGCAGAGATCATGGGCTTCCATGTGGTCTGGTGACAGTACAGACCACAAACATTGATTCCAAATGCAGTAGGACCACAGACCCAGACAACATTCTTGGAGGCAGCCTGATCCATGGACATCAACATGGATTCTGACAGCAGAAGAGACCATAGACATCTTTGTAGCTTCTGGAGACAACACGGGCCATGGACCTCTACACTGAATCTAGTTTCACTAGGACCTCAGGCACAGACATGGCCTACAGTGACAGCATGAACCTAGATTTTAATATGACTTCAGGAAGCAGCAGTGACCATGAATATATGAAGGGCCTTCAGTGGTACTACCAGCCACAGACATCAACACAGGCCTTGGCTTCAGTAGGACCATTGTTTTTATATTTTAATGACTGTATTTTTATTTATATATATCTTCAAACATAAGTATTATTTAATTTGTATATCAGTTTTGGTATTTCATTGTAGCACTGGATCAGTAAATCTCATTTTTATGTTTTCTTGTTTAATATCTCTGTTTACTAAAACCATTCAGCTATTATTATGAAATGCATTATATCCTCAAAAACTTTAGTTCTATTAACACCCATCTGTGGTTCTTTTGTGGGCTGCCTATGCTCATGGCTGTGTACCAAAGGTCCATTTTAGGCTGTCAGCTCTCAGTTATCTTAAAATGTTATCTCTTTCTAGAAGCTGAAGGTGGATTTAGAATGTTTTATTGTGAGGAAAGCCTGACATAGTTTGGTAATGTGGTTGAAAGGTTTGATGAGTAAACTGGCTGACACAGAATGCCTCTTCCAAGTCTTTTATTGGAGTCAAAACTGTTAGTTTCTACACATACCTCTTTCTAATGCCAATTCTAGGTCTAAACCCAGCACCAATGTAGGAAACAACCGTTTTACTTCCCTTTTCTGTTGCTGTGACAAATATCATGACCAAATCACACCTCATAGTAGGAAAAGATTTGTTTAGCTTACATTTCCAGGTCACATGCATTGTTGAGAGACATCAAGACATAATTCAAAGTGGGAATCTGAAGCAAAAACCATAGTGGAGGTATGCTTTCTGACTTGTTCTCTGCCTTATGCACAAATAGCTCCTTGTATAGCCCAGGACCACTTGCTCAGGAAATATTGTCACTCACTGTGAGCTATACCTCACTTTATTAAGAAATATGATTTCCCACAACTAACCTGATAAAGACAATTACTCATTTATATGCTAGTTTTATTTAAAGATGATTATATTCTGTGTAAGGTTAACAGCTATCACTAATATAACTGTGCTGAAGACATAAAAGTACAACCATAACTTTCAATCTGCTATAGTGCTGTAGATTTGTGTTCCATAAACAGTAGACACCTGTATTTTTATGTAACAACTACACCTCGTTTCCTTATTTAAAAAAGGCTTTTTGTTCATTTTTGAAAAACCAATATGGCACTTTCAAAGTATTGCAAAAAACTTTGTATTATAATTGAGTTATATGGGTAAAATACCTTCTATTAGAGTAGAAATATATGTTTATATATATAGTGTGTGTGTGAAGAATAAACTTATATTTGAATTCTATACCACTGTATCAAGAATTAAACTTATTATGCATCTATATACAAAATTCTATACCAGTGACTTAAAAATAACCTTGTGAGTGACAGTTTAGGCATTAAGTTGAGGAGTAGATTCACTATATTTCTATATTTCCCCATTCTTTCTTTTCAATCCCTATCTCCAAACCTAAGAATGGGAAAACGAGTGCAGGCTGTTTAGGAAAATAAGTTATACAACTTATTTGTTAGCTGATCAAATCATGGTCATGTCAATCACTAGTCTACTTTTATCACAAGATTATACATCTTAGGTGCAGCAGATTGATATTATTCTATAGAAACATAAGGTAGGATAGTTAGATAAAGTCTTCAAAACCATCAGAGACATGCATAATATGGCATTATAAATGTTTTTATTATTTTAAAGATTCATTGACAATGAAAGAAGTTAACTCCTGGCAATATGCAGCCTCCCTCAAAGGGGATGATGAGCATCAAAGCACCTCCTTATAGAGATGGCTTCAAATGTGACAAACAAGCCAATGGGAAAAATGTTCTCATTTCTACCACAGTCAGAATTCTGCCTAAAAAAGGGCAAGCTTGGATGCAGGCAGAGTCGACAGCCAAACTCTACCAAGACAGGGTAAGTCAGAAGGCTGAAGATGTTACTCCAATGTCATAGAGAGTTTTGGGTAACTATTCAGGTAGAAAACTGTCTCTAGCATCTCATTCGGAAAGCTACTAACCTGCACTCTCAGTATACTCAGGTAATACAGTTTATTCCTTCTCAAGTCTCTGATGGAGTTGAAGACCAGGTAGCTTAATTTTACAATGAAGCTTAGCTGTTTAGGGGTTAAGATGTTTTTAGTTCTAGATAGATGTTTTAAGTTGATAATGACGAGATGTGATGGAGATTGATTTACATTCAGAATTTGAGACACACCTAGAAAGGAAAGATATTTTCATCAAGGCTGTCAAATACAAATAGCCAAAACACTAAAAATGTAACATTTGTATAATTCCTGATTGTGTCATGTTTCTTCTTGTTATAGGTAGCTTATTGTATATATGTGTAATAATATAGGTTTGTATATAAAAAATAAAAAATGTTTTAAAAATTTTTAATTAAAATTTAAAAAATAAGAAAGAAATATCAATATGGCTAATCATCACATAATTTCTTGCAGTTCCTTGTGTCTATTATAGAAAAATACCATAAAAATGAAATGATACAACTTTTTTCTATAAAGGACATCATACAGTATCTATGGTAACTGTGTGTGTATGTGTGTGTGTGTGTGTGTGTGAGTGTGTGTGTGTGTGAGTGTGTGTGTGTGTGAGTGTGTGTGTGTGTGTGTGAGTGTGTGTGTGTGTGTGAGTGTGTGTGTGTGTGAGTGTGTGTGAGTGTGTGTGTGTGAGTGTGTGTGTGTGTGAGTGTGTGTGTGTGTGTGTGAGTGTGTGTGTGTGTGTGTGTGTGTGTGTGTGTGTGTGTGTGTGAGTGTGTGTGTGTGTGTATGTGTGTGTGAGTGTGTGTGTGTGTGTGTGTGTGTGTGTGTGTGTGTTTCATGGTTTCAAAAAAAAAATCTTTCAACTTTTGACACCTGTTTGCTTTGTGCTGAATTGTGTCAACCAATACCTCCACTTAAACAACAAATTCATCAATAAAGTCCAGAAAAATGTTGTTTTGGTCTTTTGAAACTTACAAGTTTACACTTCAGTACAAATGTCAAAGAAGAGCCTGAGGTCCAGTAGCTCTTCAGATGCCAGATGATAGCAAAGAAACAAATGTGGCTTTGTTCACTTATTTTTATACAATGAAAGCTTCTCAAAGAGCTCAAAATATTGAGAATATTATGAGTCTGCAAGTGTCATAGACCATGTCGATGCTGATATATATCTTAGGATTCATGAAGTTACATTTCTGTGAACATTATTCTCATTATACTCCTGAAGTTAAATAAATGTCTGATTAGCCAGAAGAAGTGGTCTAATTATTCTGGAAATTTATGATTCTGGATTAAATATTCATGTCTTTAATACTTCTGTGGAATGTTGATTCTGTGATGAGACTTACATGAAGTTTGTCTGAAACTCTCCTTGTACTCAAGGAAGATATTGATAGATGCCATAGAGCGCACTCAATATTGTAAGGAAGTAGCAGTCAGTAAGCATAGTTAGGATGGTGAATTAAGTGCTGCATCAAGGCTTACCAGGTATTTCGTTTGTGAGGCTTATTTCATGCCTATGCATTTATTTCCTTGCCAACAATTTGATGCTATATGCATTGTTTTCCAACAAGATTAATGAGTTTTCATTTACAGTAAGACAAAACACTAAGCATATGACAAATATTCAACTAGTATTTGTTAGCATAGTCATTATTTTTTATAACTCCTTTTCCTTGCCATGGAAAATTTCATGATAATTATAATCACGGGTACAGTTTCTAAACATCAGCTCACCTACCATTTATAGGGGGCTCTCTTAACAAGATGAAACTTAAGTTACACATTAATGCTGTTATTATTTTTATCAACTTAAGAGGCTGAAAGCAGTTAAATCAAAAAGACAACTCAGGCAAAAGTGAAAACTTTCTTGAAATCCCCCATACTGTATCATTTACAGTGCCAAGTTTTGTGACTGTATTTGGAGGGACTGAGACAAAGTCAAGTCACCTGTAACCCACTTGCTTAAGCCAAATTCAGACAGGTTCTATCTTCTAGCTCCTTTATAAAATTAACCTTCCCTCGTATTGGAACCACCAAAATTTGATTAAATCAAAACAATATATTTAACGTATTTCATATATATATATATATATATATATATATATATATATATATATATATATATATATATATCACAACCCTGTCATATTATTTAAGAATGCAAATATTTTAAAGAATTTTAGTTACACAATTTTATTTAAAACAATTTAATTTCCAGCCAGTTGAAAGTACTAGATGTGAATTATATTCTCTAAGCATCTTTCTTCTTAGAGTTGTGGCATTCCACAGAGGTGCACTGAGCATGTATGGAAAAGTATCCAATGGAGATGCCTAGAGCACCTATGGAAAGGCCTCTCATGGATATGCACTGAGCATGTGCTGAAAGTGAAGAAGTTTTTTCAGTGCCCAAGCTTTCCATCCAGGAACACAGCTCCATTGCTAAGTCTATCCATATAACACAAGAAACCTTTTTTTATGGGGGAAATGATGAATATAGAAACAGAAGCAGCAGGGTGATCTATACCTACCTTTGAGGTCCCAATGCTACTATCAAATTTGAACTAATATTGATGTAAATATGGAAATGCACAGAATACTACTAGGGCAATACCAGAATCAAGGGCTAGACAGTTTGCTCCCTCCTTTCATGTAGTGATATTTTGAATGTTCTCACATGCCACAACAAGACAGATATTTTTAGTAACTCTGTCTTCCTCCTTGAAACCTTTGGACTTAGGCACAACATTAGACAGTGGTTGCTAGTTACAACAGATTTACCATCCATCCTAAGGGAACAGATACTGGGGAGAGCATTAAGAGAGACTGTACCCATCAGTAACTCTGCATATTAATCACATGTCTTTATTGCAGCAGTTAATTATTTAACTCAGTACCAGATCAATAAAAGACAAAGATACCAGTTAGGTTTTTAATCTGCCTTATATTCTGGGGCTGGGCAGAAACTACCCTGCAAGCTATCTTTTACCTCCCAATCACACATCCCATGACAATTACTCTAATAATTCCTACTTGACCTACTCCCTGTTCAATATCCCATAAATCCTTGTACATGTTTCTCATTTGATCTGCTTTCATCACCTCTCTCTCCCATGATCCTGCTATCTTCCAAGCCTTAGAACCTTGGCCCTGCTGAACGCACTTCTTCCCCATCCAGGTGTAGACATTTATTCATCCAAACAGAGATTATTTAGAGGCAAGGTTCACAAGCTTCATTTCAGGTACTGGACAGTCTGCTCATAAAAGACAGCAAACAGTCTTTGGGGAACAATATAATTAACAATCAAATACGAAACACCAGACTATGCTATATCACTGTAAAGCAGGCTCTTGAATCATGCAAAGAAAGACAAAACAGTAGTAAGGTTTCCTGCTGTTGCTTATCCTTTCTTAAATCTCTGAGTTGATAAATATAAAAAATGGTGCAGCCAAAATATGATGAGTAAAACAACAACAACCACCTTCCAACGTATAGGACAAATGTAAGATAATAGAAGTTTTGTTTTTCAGCACACACTGGTCTTTTTACGTAATTTTTCAGTGTATGGATGAATTTTTACAACATGCAACTAGATAAGAAGCAAGTGAATACACGAGCATACTGTTCATCACAGTGAACTAATCTATAGAAAATGCTCAAGTGGGCTCTATGTAACTTTTTTCTAAGGACCCTTTTTAGAGATAATTTAATTAAAGTGAGAGATTGCACAGATGTTGCATAGAGCAGCATTTTGAGAAGTTCAAACTTTTGCCTGATCAGCAATTAAATACAGGGAAAAAGAAATGCCACTAACTTATTTATGGTGAGATATTCACAGGCATCTTTCAACTTCAGTAACTATGGTGATCTGTGCTCCTGTTGCTTTGTTCAAATTACTAACATCCAAGTAATAAGATGTAGCCTTCAGAAATAATGTGATATTCTTTCTGAATGTTACTAGGATATTTAAATCAAATGTTTTTCTTATTTTATTGGTATGACATATATATATATATATATATATATATATATATATATTCACAGACACATATATATTCCATTTAATGTTACTAGGATATTTAAAATAGTTGTCTTTATCTTACTGCTATGCTATATATACATGCATGTATGTATACATATATTCTTTCTGAATGTTTCTATATATATTATATATGTATGTGTGTGAAAAGTTATACTGCAATACCTTATTATGTGATTTTTTTTTCATTGAAAATAGAATATTTCAAATTATTTTAGATAAAAGTAATCTATGTAAGATCTTTCTGAGAAATGCTAAACTGAATAAGTTTGTCTCTACTGAATATGGCTTCTTATAGCCTCATGTTTAAATCTCTGAGAAGATAAAGGAATAGGAATTCCATCTTGTAGGTTTTTGGTTTTTTCAATGCCACCAAGTAAATTTATTCTAATAATTTTCAGTTGCTCAATATGGACATTAATACACACATAGGAAGTTCATAAGTGAACAAAGCAATTCAATATAAAACGCATTTCAGAATTTTATTTGAAATTGTTGGGAACATGATCTTGAAGACATATTTGGAATCTTGGAGACAAATATGGAGAGGAAACAACATAAATGTCAATACACATAGGTGGATATGCTTCATATGATAGACACCTAAAATGCAATACCATTCTGCTTTAAAAGAAACAGAAGTCCTTTCATTTAATATAGTAGTAGTAAGCATGAGATGATTATATATACAAAGTAAGAGTCACTGAAAGATAAATATCATTCTACTTTACATGGGGAATCCAAAGTAATCAAATATGAAGGTAGTAAGCAATATGGTGGTTACTAGGCTTGAAGGAGGGAAAGTCAATATAAAGGTCATGAACATTGGTTGTTTAAGGTAGAAAATTGCCAGCAATCTGCCATAAAATGCATACAGAGTTAATAACATTTCAGCCACACATCAATTGTTAATAAGTTTGATTTTTCATGACATACTTTTATCAAAATTTAAAAATAATAAATAAATGTAACAAATAAGTTTGTGCTTATAGGAAGCTATCTGAGTTTTAGTTGCTCTGTGGGTGAGAACAGTCCCTTAGCAGAGACGTGTTTAGTTTTCCTATCTGAGAAGGGGCTACCTCCAGGACAGATTCCCCAGGAAGATGACTCAGAGGTGACCCAGATTCAGTACTCAGAAATGACTAGGAATGAGCATCCAGGAGAGAATAAAGGACACAGTAGCAATGAGAGGGAGGTCCTGGACTCTTCTGATGCTATAGCCTGACTTCTGCCTGTCTGTATTTTAGAGCAGGATGGCTATGAGGTTTATGAGAAATATGGCCATGGATCCATTACTTTATGATGTTGCCTGCACCAGTCATTGGGTTTAGAAGACTCTAAAAGGAGGACTAACTCTGATCAGAGTTTCTCTGTTTGGTGAATGGTAACCATAAAGAAAAGCAGGGTAGACTGACACAGAAAGGGGACTCTCCATTAGGAAGGACCATTCTTGAGGCAAACCAGCTTGACAAAGGTAAAGACCTAGGACTCAGAGGCCAAAGGCACATGAATGAAGTGCACAGGAAGGAGGGAAGGGGACTAATCAACAGTAAGAAATGATATCCCAATAAGAAAATATGTGGATTTGAATCTAGACTCTAGATTGAGTTTAGGATTGTGACAGGAAAAATTTGCAAAGGGTTAGATCTTTACCCACCCTACATCCAACAGAGGGAAAATACCCAAAATACGCAAAGAACTCAAGAAATTAAATAGCAACAACACAAATAACCCAATTAAAAATGAAGTACAGAACTAAACAGAATTCTCAACAGAGGGATATTGAATAGCTGAGAAACACCTAAGGAAATGCTCATTTTCCCTACTTATCAGTGAAATGCAACTCAAAGCAACACTGAGATTCCATCTTACCACCTATCTGAATGTCCAAGATCAAAAACTCAAATGACAGCACATGCTGGCAAGTATGTTGAGAAAGGGTAACACTCCTCCATTCCTTGTGAGAGTGAAAACTGGTACAACCAGTTTGGAAATCAAACTGGTGCTTTCTCAAAAATGTGTGAATAGCTCTACCTCAAGACCTAACTATACCACTGCTGGACAAATACCTAATAGATCCTTCACCATACTACATGGACACTTTCTCAACTATGTTCATAGCAGCTTTATTCATAATAGCCAGAAACTGGAAACAACCTAGATGTCCTTCAGAAGGATGGATAAAGAAAATGTGATACATTTACAGATATTACTCATCTATTAAAATCAGGGAAATAATGTAATTTGCAGGCAAATGAATGGAACTAGAGAAATACCATCCTGAGTGAGGTAACTTGTGGGCCCTAGTCTGCAGGCAGAGGAGAAGCTCCCTCTGGGTGAGCTTTGTATTTGGACATGGGTAAGCTGAGCCCCCTGCTGATAACAACCCACCAAACCCAAGTGTGTTAAAAAGATAGTTCCTTGTAGACCCTAACCCACACAAAAGGTGTCAAAAGCTGGCTCTTTGAAGAAAAACATATCAACAATACTCTGGAGACAAGCCCTAGGAAGTGTTCTGGGAGTTTCTCCTGTTATTCAAGTACACTTAGTCTAAAACTCGGGGCCTGGAAGGCTTGGCAGTGCACTCCCCATTTTTTCCCTGTAGCTCTCTCTCCTTGTCTTTCTTTTATCATTAAGCTTAGTGAATTAAAATCTAGTTCTTTGACTCTTGACTGTTTTTATTTTAATCAAGAGT
Source organism: Acomys russatus (assembly GCF_903995435.1). NCBI lineage: Eukaryota > Metazoa > Chordata > Mammalia > Rodentia > Muridae > Acomys > Acomys russatus. The sequence continues at coordinate 55,504,100 of NC_067137.1, read as the reverse complement.
GGTCTGGCCTTTCACAAGCCAAAGGCTCCCATCCCTCTCTGGAAGGGATGTAGATTTTTATTGTCTCAACCTAGCTGAGCACAGCTGTCCTGTGCCCCCTCCCTGCCCAGAAGGCCTTCTTCATGATGGTCTCAGGAAGGAGCCTTCTTCAGCTAGCCTCCAGAAGGCTAATGAAAACTCTGTGACCAGATTCTCAGCCCAGCTTCTAGGAGAAAGGAACCCACAGTAACTCAGACCCAGAAAGGCACACATGTTATGTACTCACTTATAAATGGAGTTTTGCCATATTGTACACTGTAAAATACTACAATCCACAGACCCAAAGAAGCAAAGTAACAAGGAGGGCCCAAAGAGGGAAATGAAATAGACATCTGAAGTAGATGGAGGGAGAGAACTAGATTGCAAAGGAGATGGAGAGGGAACAGGAGTGGAGATCAAGTGTGGAGGAAAGGGGAGAGATCTATAAGAATGAACACAAATCTCCAGAGGTGGCTCCCAGGAATCTATGAGGGCAACACTAGTTGAATCTCCTTGAATCAGAGGATACAAATCCTGAAGAGGCATCTTCCTGTAGCCAAGCAGGACTTCCAGTGGAAGGAGGGGGACTGCAAGCTACCCATAAAACCTTTTTGACCCAAATTTTGCCCTGCCTACAGGACATACAAGGATAAAGATGGAACAGAGATCAAGGAAATGGACAACCAATGACTTGCCCTACTGTCCTACCATATGAGAGAGATCCAACCCCTGACACTATTAATGATACTCTGCTATGCTTGCAGACAGGAACCTAGCATGGCTGTCTTCTGAGAAGCTTAATCCAGCAGCTGGTGGAAACAGATGCAGAGATCCAAAGTGAAACCATAGGCAGAGCTCAGGGAGTCCTTAGGAAGAGTTGGGGAAAGAATTGAGGGAGCAAGAGGGATCAAGGACACCACAAGGGGACCTACAGAGTAAACTAACCAGAGTCTGTGGGGCTCACAAAGACTGAACCACCAACCCAAGAGCATTCCTGGGCTGGATCTAGCTCCCCTTCATAGATGTAGCAAATCTGAGGCTTTTTCTTCATGTGCGTCATCTAACAACTGGAATGAAATTTGTTTCAGAGTACCTGGGCTACCTTTGGATCCTTTTCACACAGCTGGGCTGCCTTGTCTCAACTCAGTGGGAGAGAATATGCTTAGTCTTATGGCTAGTTGATGTACTAGGGCAGGTTGGTATGCATGGATGGGCCTCTCTTTTTCTGAGAAGAACAGGAGAGGGAAGTTGGAGGAGGAGTACAAAGGTAAGACTGGAAGGAGAGGAGTGAGGAGGAGCTTCAATCAGAATGTAAAATGAATAAATTAATTAATTAATGGAAAAACCCCTCACCAAGTTTCCAGATAAAATTAATTTCAAGAAAAGGCCTAGAATCTAATCGTAGCCTACTAATTATCCTAGCAAAGTCCCTTGTATGCATATACAATCTAAATTTACAACTGGGCCACTCAGAGAGGAAGAAAACATTTGCATATTAAATTTCTGTCCACTCTACATCATCTGGAAAAGTGGCAAAAGAGGTAAGTAAAAGACTTCAGTAACCCACCTCTGCAGTTCATTTATTATGTATGAGCAAGAAGGACACGCAATTATCATTATGACCTCTGAGAAGAGATTAGAGGATAAAGAAGTCTCTCGAGTAAGAAACTGCAATACCCTCGTGAAATGTGCATAAGGAAGATAGATAATGATGACAAAAGCAAAGACTCAGTTACAATTTCAAAGACAGAGATCTGTACTAACAATTTCCACATGAAGTAACATTTGTTCCAAGAACAATTTTTGATTTGGTTTGTGGCACATAATAGACCATATTCACAAAGAAACCAATGGTTCTAGGCGATCACATTTCTATATTACTGTGACAACCTTAAATGAAAACGTAGATAAAAAAAATCTCATTTGGAAAATTTCCTTTCACCATCCTGTAGGTTTTTATGATTAAATTTCTTCATATCTTGGAAGAAGATGTTAAAATAAAAAAGAACACCTTAAGGAATATAGTACAACTGAAAATGCAATGTAGACTTCATAGAGCTTTTTGGCTAAGCACAATAATATCTGTAGAGGACTGTAAGATAGAATTGTATAAAATCACGTAGTCAAAAAGCCTGTTTTTATCAATTTTGGTGACTACACATGTGATAATAATTTGTTGAATCATATTGAGCATGACATCTTCATCTAATATTTTAAGAAAATTATGCTGATGAAAAATGGTTAACTTAAAGCCATTGACTACTACCCAAGCCACACATGTATACATAGGTTCAACATTCCCAGCCCCTTGATATTTCTCAAACATAATTAATGGAGAGGATTGCATCCACAGAAGATTATTTCAACAGAAAAAAAAAGGCATTATTTAAACAATGAAAATCCAAGTTCTGATCAGAACCATTCAAATATAAGGTATATAATTTGAACTTTGGAACTTTTTTCTCTACATATGGAAGAGGCTTGAACCCTTGTCTTGAAACTCTCCTTCTACATTACCAGTGAGGGCAGTTTTGTTCTCTGAAGGCAAATAATTCATTGTCCATTGGATTTAAAAAAAAGTTTTATATTTAACAGAACTTAAAGAGCTTTGTCTAGTTTAACTAAGAAATATTTATATCATTAAAAAAATCTTTCTACAAGGAACATATTCCTATTATACACTTTGTCATAAACTTTTATATAACATGAGAAAATTGTGCAATATTTAGGCTCTGTAATCCACACTAAAATAGAGAGTCTTGTGTATATATTAACATGAATCATACATTAAAAATCACAGAAAAGAGAAAATAGACATATATATGGAGGGCGTTTGATTTGAGGACTATGGACTTACAGTAGGAAAGGTTGAGAAGTCATACTTTAAAATGGTTTGCCCTGAGACTATTTTAAACCATTGGTATTTTTTTTTATTTCATTGCATTTCAACTTTGCATATAAAATGCAAGTATGATAGGAAACAAAAAACTGTGTGCCATATGACACTGGATGCAACTAGAGGATTCACGGAATATAGTCAGACATTAGAGCATTGGCTAACATAGATGTAGTTCTGGGTTTGACCCCTAGCACTGAAGGAAAAGAAAAACAAACATGAAAATGAAGTGATAGAATTCAGCTGTAGAACACATGTCAAAATAACCTCACAATCAAAAAGAAGGCATATTTTTAAAAGTTTTATATTCAATATAGAGGAATGTATAAAATGGTATTTTGAAACAGTTTATTTTTAACTCATAGGGTTAACATTTTTGTAAGAGAGAAAAAATCTTTTTAATCTGGACGTGATACTAAAAGTACTGTTTTTCAATCCAAGGTCTCCAAGTTGAGCTTAACATATACATCATATATTTGCTTCATACTTCGTAAGCATAGCAAGGCCTTCTTTACACACAAGAGAGCTGTCAGTGGTCAATGAGAAACACATGCCAAACACTTACAATGCAAACCAAAATATACCCCAAATTGCTGCTTATTGAACAGTAGCTGGTTGTGATTACGTTCCAGTGTCTTCATTCCATATTTGTAATTGCATCTTTTCCCCCTTGATGATGAATTTAGCTCTAATTCCATTTTTTCAAAAAAATCTCTTGTCAAAATATGAAGATATTTAATAGATGTATTTTTTTACTAAGTGTGCAGTGAACTGTGAATAGTATATTGGGGTTCCATTAGTAAAGCTTTCACTTACCAAACTGTTGCTCTTCCACTGTAGTCATTATTGTGAAGGATAATGTGGAACAATGCTCATCTTCTGTAACAAAAGTGCCAACTGCATTTGTAGGCATCTTTGAGCATTTATGTGACAAATTGACAGACCTCTCACATGATCAACATGTAAATGGCACCTAGCAGATAAAGGTCTACTCAGGCTATAGACTGGCATCTCTTATTTGAGGCATCTGACCACAGAACTATCAGATAAAAATATTGCCTTACTACTAAAATACATATAAAATTTAGTTAAGTATATTAGAAAATAAGCTACTTACTTTCTGAGTGTCAGGACTCAAAACAAGGCAGACACTAACAATAGAATCAGTACTTAGGAATATAGACCAGGATGACTCTCCCTAACCTCATCACCCTCTAACAATTGATGCAAGAGCATCAGTTTAGTGGAAATGTTTTAGTTGACATTAACGGCAGACTGTGTTCTAGTTGAATAAACATTAGCAAAAATTATTACCTGCTTCTGGCTTCTGGTCAGTGCTGGAAAACAGTGGTGATCATGGAAACTCCTCCTTATTAGAACTATCAGTAAATTAATCAGTGCCTCTGGGATGCTTACACCCTGGTCAGTGTCAAAGACAGCATAGTGCTGCGATACTAAGGAAATGCCAGTCCTGGGCCTTCCCTTTCTTTAGGATGGCATTTAGAAATAAAAGTATTTCATTCTTCTTCTGGACTTTGAAGTAAATTCAAACTTAAAAATACGGTAGTCAACATTAATTATATGACCTTATGTCACAGTGGAAGACTCTCAAACACAGAAAGAAAAACTGATTCCCAGGCTTTTGATAAAAGGCTGGGTATTTATGTGAAGAAAGGGGAGTGGATAGGCTGGGTCCAAGTATATTGCTTATCTCAACAGATATAGAAAACTCAATTCTTCACCATCTACCACTTTCTTCTGTTTCCTCAGTTATTTTTCTCTTTCACTATATATAAATACAATGGGCTGAAGTTGCTGAGCCTCAAAAGAGTAAACATTGTATCATAAATTTTTGTCTACTCCTATTTTTGTTTATCCTGGATCACAGAATTAATGCCTATTCTTGTTGCTTTCAATATTAAACATGGAAAACTAGATTTCCTGAGTTAGCCAGATAGAAACCAAGTATCTATATAATTAACTTTTCATAAGCATATGCTGTTTTGTTTTTTTTACATTATTAAAATAGTTGTAATTGCTCTTTTAATAGAAGTTTTTCATTAGATTCACAGGTAACATTATAACCCACACATATATTAAGCCTTTTTCTTCAACACAAACAGAAAGAATTCATGGCGATACTAAGGGGTTTTCTATTTCTGTATGGCCACTTACATAAGAATTGGTGGAGGGTCATTGGCCCAATCCCTAAGTCATGCCCAGAGTCTTTAAAGAATGAAAATTACTATAGTCAAGATTTCAATGTACTCCAAGCAAAACATAATTTTGATAAGTATCTATATATTAATTTATATATACAAAATTTTAGTTTTTCTTTTTCACTTTACATTTTTTTCATGTCAAATGAGAAACAAGTTTATTTTTTAAAAAATCTTGTTTTTACAGTCAATCATCACATTAAGTAAAATTCTGGATCAAATTTCATTCCTATACTGAGTCCTCTAGTTTCTATTACTGTCTGATTATGAAATAAATATATTCATGTGATCTTATTTAGGGATGTCATGACACAGTTGTCAGTTTCTGAAAACGCTTGCCTACAGCCATGTACCGATAACTGCCGGTCATTCCAAAGCCATCTAACCCTGCTCTGAAGAAATCCAAATGGAAGCAAAAGAAACCAGTATGAAGTCATTAAGATCCATGAGCGCCTATCTCCTTACCTACAAAAGAAAGATAACGGTAAAAGATACGTCCTTGAGTCAAACCTAGTTTCCTCTCTGCAAAAGACCAATAATACTTATAAGCAACTCCCAATGAAAATAAGCATCTGTAGCCCAAGAGCGTAAGCGGAAACCTATCCAACTGCCCTTAGGGAAAATGGGACATCATTCTCTTAAGGTTTCTTCAGGTTGATTTAGGGTGAATAGTTCCTTTGAAACCCCCCCAAAAAATTTGGGAAAATGGTTAAATAAGCCAGGGATAGCATTTATGGTCTGTTTTTCAAAAGTTGTGAAATTCCAGGCTTGATAGGAGTTTTGTGTGGGACAGTCTGAACTACTGGACCAATTGGGGTCAGAAGCTTTCTACAACGCTGTCCTGTTTTGATGGTAACAGCAACTGAGGCACCTGGGGCTGGAACATGGAGGGTGCACGATATCAACATCCAGGTAGCTGAGAGGAATGAATCCTTTCAGGTCTGATCCAGGGTCGGTGTCCAGTTCTTTTTTTCTGAAAACATAATTTCTCACAAGCATTAACGTTGTGATGGTATGAGCTGTGCAGGATGTACAGAACAATTTTGAGGCTGGTTCTCTGCTCATTATATGAATAAAAGTAAGCAATCTACAAATCTTCCTTCATGCCTTACTAAGAATGGCCTCTAATTTTAAGTCACAGAGAATCTGTGACCAAAATGAAGCCTGGTTTAATGCATAAACCATTGTATCTGAGCCAGTCTCAAAGCTATTCCCATGTAGTGGGATTAGCAATATTGGTTAGCTGCTTGTTCTGCAGTTTGAGTCCTTTACATTCTGATTGAAGCCCCCTCCCTCAGCACCTCCTGATCCCACCCCCTCCCTCATACTCGCCCTATCCATTCCCTCCCACATGCCCTTTCCCTCCCTCTCCTTGTCCTTAGCAAGGGAGGCCCTCCTCCCCTAACATTTGACCTCTGCTTATCCAGAGTCCTCTGTACTACCTGTAACCTTTTCCTCTGTGGCCTGGCAAGGCCACCTGGCTACGGTAGAAGTGAACAACATTAAGAAGCCTAAATTTATGTAACAAGTAGTTGCCTATATCACATATTGTGGGACCCACACAGAGACTGAGCCTCCTATCTACTGCACTGAGCAGGATGTCTGAGCAAGAGGTCTATGTCCACGTCCCACATGTACCTTGGCTGGCTAATCAGTCTCTGTGTTGTAATGTGGTCAACCTGGATTAAGTGGTTAACACTAGCTTATGAGTAAGAATATGCCATGTGTTTCTGTCTGGGTCCGAGTTACCTCACTCAGTCTTTCTTTTGTAGGTAAGGAGATGGGAGCTGAAAAGAAAGAAAGGGGCATATAAAAATATAAAGCGAGCACTTATAAGTAGGCACTAGCCCAAGGGACATGTCCCATGAATGTCTTCACCTACCAGGAAAGTGGGTTAGATGTGAGGACATCCTACTGGGACTCTAGGTGAGAGAACTAAGAGGGAATGGGGAAATAGAAGCATCCAGAGGGTCCTAGGAACCTATAAGTACAACATTATGATGGGCAGATCTGGGCCCAGGGGTCTTGCTCAAAAAATGGCACTGGCCAACAATACATGCTGTAAACATTGAACCCCTACCCAGATCTAGCCAATGGACAAGACATTCTCCACAGTTGACTGGAGAGTGGGGTCTGACATTCAGACAAACTCTGGTGCCCCATATTTGACCATGTCCTCTGGATAGGAAGGCCCAGTGGCCCTCATGGGAAGGATAACAGGTTACCAAGAAGAGACTTTATACCCTATGATCATATACAGGGGGAGGAGGTCCCCCTCAGTCACAGTCATAGGGGAGGTGAATAGTGTGAAAGTGGGAGGGAGGCATGAGTGTGAGGATAGAAGAGATGAGATAGCAACTGAGGTGTATATGAATGAATGACTAAATAAATTAATTAATTAAAAAACAGAGAGAGTGAGGATAGAACAAAAGCTAGATTATTGAATCTACTCCTCATCTCAAGGCCCTAATTGTTACTCACAAATAAGGTTATTTTTTTAATTCAATGGTATTGAATTTTGTATATCTATCATGCTCATGTCCAAGCTAGTCTAATTTTATCAAAATAATATATATTCTAGGTCTATGTTTCTATAGATATATAATATAAAATAGTTAAATAAGGTCTTCAAAAACCTCAGAGACCTACGGAATATGACATTTAAAGATGTTTTTATTATTCTAAAGATTCTTTTTACAAGACAAGTTAATTTCTGGCAACACCCAGGCTGCCTCAAAGAAGATGACAAGCATCAAAGAACCTCCTTATTGAGTTGGCTTCAAATGTGGCAAACAAGCCACTGGACAAAATGTCCTTGTTTCTACCACAGACAGAATTCTGCCTAAAAATGGGCAAGTTTAGGTCCCGGCAGATTCGATGGCCAAACTTTGTCAAGACATGGTAAGCAAGTTCTCAATAGCTCCTGCCTTGCAAATATGTCTGTCAGAGATATTAGGTCAGAAGGCTGAAGATGATGCTCTAATGTTACAGAGAGTATGGGTGACTGTTCTGACAGTAAACTGTCCCCGTTTGCTAACCTGAACTCTGGGTTCTCTCAAGTATTTAAGTTTTATCTCTTCTTAAGTCTCTGATGGGTTTGAAGCCCAGATAGTTTAGTCTGTCAATTCAACTTAGTAGGTTAGGGGTTAAGATGTTTTAGATAATGTTTTAAACTTAAAACAAGATAGATGTTTTAAGTTAATAGAGATGATATAATATAGATATTAATCTCCATTCATAAATTTAGACCCAACAAGATAGGAATGATATTTACTTCAAGTTTGGCCAAATAAAAATAGCCAAATCACTATGACAGTAACATTTATATAATTCCTGATTGCCTCGTGGTTCTTCCTGCTGTATGTAGGTTATTTTACCCATGTGCAATAATATAAATGTATATGTTAAAAAGTAAACATAATAAAAATAGATTTAAAAAAAAAGGTCAATGAGCAAGCCGTATGTGGTGGCGCACACCTTTACTCCCAGCACTTGGGAGGCAGAGGCAGGCAGATCATTGTGAATTTGAGGCCAGCCTGGTCTAAAAAGTAAGTCCAAGTCAGCCAAGGCTATATAGAGAAACCCTGTCTCGACAAACCAAAACCAAAACCAAAACCAAAAAATAAACAGCAAACAAACAAAAAGATCCATGAGCAAAGGAAGAGAGTCAGAAGAGAAAATCGCTAACCTGAGTTGATATCTGGTTCTTCAGCTAACGACTGATCTGGAGCTGGAGAGGAACATGCTGTCACGCTGTGGGTGGAGCACAAGGGTTTGGGTTTGGGTTTGTTGGTTTGTTTGTTTGTTTGTTTTATGATCCTGGGAATGAGATCCATGACCTTATCATGGTAAACCAGTGCTGAGAGTCACAGCCCCATCCCTGAGACCACCCACTTACTAGAAATTAAGGAGTTATTGCAGCACATCTTTAATGCCAACACTTGCAATTGAGCTATAAGGATTGTGAGTTTTGTGCCATCCTGGGATAAACAGTATGTTCCAGACCAGCTTAAGCTACTTTAGTGAGACCCTATTAAGATAGAGAACTAGAAGGGCATCCTTCCATGTGAGTACAAAGCTCTGAACTACATTCCAAAGGAAAGAACATTTTGTATCATAAGGAAAGGACAGGCTGCCTTTGCTAAGGTGCTTTTTTTGTTAAGAAATTTAAAAAATAACCACCTTATATACAAGCTATATACATTAGGTGGCTTGGGTCAGCTCTCCTCTTTGCCTTGTATATTATAGAAATACTATGCTGCTGCCTATGTTTATGTGTTTGTATTATTAATGGAAACATGTGCATTTATAAAAATACATATCATTTTCATGCTCAAATTTTGAATAATTTGATCATTTTATGGAGTAAACTGCTCTGCAGTAGTTAAGAGTTTTCACTGGTAGTTTATCATTGTTGCTCAAATGAAGCTTTGACTCACTAGCTGGGGTTCAGTATTGTGTTGTAGAGATAGTGTTTGTCTTTTCTTCTACCCATTGATGTTTAAGCACTTATCATTTATTCACTCCAATTTAATGTCTTATTGCATATTTCCACACAAATTTCTCAAAGATGCAAACCCAGAAAGTGAACCTTATGTTGAGGTAAAATCATACAGTACTTTCTTTTCTTCTCCCACTTCCCATCTGTCAGATTGCTCATGAAATGAGAGCAAGAATGCACAAAATTCTCAGCTTATGATGAGGACTCTTTCTGCCAGGCACTCTCAGTGACATTTGTTATTGTCAGATTTTTAATTTTTTGTCAATCTGATGGGTATAAACTAATGCCTTATTGTTTTAATTTGCATTTTATGGGTTGCTATAAAAAGGAACATCTGCTGAACTGTTTATTAGCCATTTGGATGCTCCTGGCAATGAAATGTTAATACCCTCTGTCTTTTCTACTGGAATGCTTCTCTCTTCCTTACTGCTTTCTGAGCTTCTGTATATATTTGGGATATCTACTGTGCATTTGTTATAGCAATATCTGCTCAAAGTCAATAGCTTAGCATTTTTATCTTGTTCATTTTCTGTATATTTTGGCATCATGGGCAATTTGTTTTTGTATACAAAATGGATCAGCATTTTTCTTTTTTGTTGTTTGTAAACACATAAATAATATATCTAATCTGATGTTTATAAATTCTATAAGGATCATATTTTGAAAAATGTAAAATGTGACTTTCTCTTTTAAAACTTTAATTCACCAAGAATTTATTTATAATATGAATGAATATCTTGTTTAACTGTTTGAGCAAATAATTGTTTTTACATTGCTAATTAAAATTGCGTTGTTCCTCTAACACCTATTTTTCACACATATATTATTTTGTCCCTAAATGTTCATATTGCTTGGCCAAATATACACAAGTACTCTAATTATTAGCCTACATTTTTTCCAGGCGAAATGCAGTTTCTCTGATATTATCATTAACTTTGTTCATTGATTTATTTTAAGTACTTGACACATTACTACCTGGCTTAAAACATATCTTCAGATAAGTATGTGTCGAATGACTCATTTGTGTATGCATCATTTCTCATCTGTAGTTTATTCAATACATGCAACACAGTTCAAGGTCTCTCTTTCCCATGTAACAATTTGCTCAGCTTTTGTGAAAATAATTATTGATAATTTTATTAGAAATGCACTAGATACACAGAAAATGTGGAGGTAATGTGCATTTTCGTAGAACATGTACACCTACCTGTGAGTAATGCATTCTTTTTTTATTATAAGAGATACTAATATTTTTCCTTTTGTCCTGAATAAAAGCAGGTTTTATGCCACTTATATTTTTGTTGAATTGTTAAACATATTTTAAATATATTTTCTTTTTCTATTTTTTTAATTTATTCTTTAAAAATTTCATACACATGTACAATGAATTGTGACAACACTTCCAACATTTTCATGTGATCTATGTGTCTGGTAAGTGCTGCCTGTATGTGCCTGAGCACTTTGTACTTTCCTTGGCTGTAGCTCCTTCCTCTTGAGCTTCCTTGGACCTCTACTCGTGGTCATATCCCTTGCTTCCTTTCCTAACTCCTCTGCCCTTGGATGGCAGGAAGTCCCACCCTAGTCTCTCCCCTACTCATCTATTGGCTGTAAGCTGCTTTATTAAAATAACAAAGGGACAATTGGGGAGCAGATATTTCACAATATTTAGACAGGAAATCAGAATTTAAAGTACCCAATAACCTATGGCGACAGGTACATCTTAAAATACATTAATATATTTTCCTTGGTCCAGAAAGCAAACATACAAACAAGCAAAGCCAGGCTGGCAATTTCCCAAGGAAAACAGCAAGAATTATACAGTGTTTTGGAAAATGTGCTTTTGAAAAAGTGCTTAATTATTTTTTGAAGTACTTAACTATTAAAATGGCTAAAGTAGATCTAAGAGGATCAGAAATTAGTGGCTGGAAAAAAAGCATCTGTTATGAATAAGTTAGAAGCAAAGAGTTCTTTAACAACTTGCAATAGAAGTCTTGAAAAAATTGTTCTTCCAAGGATGAACCCTAATAAGTTGAAGAGGTGGTGGCTTCCAAAGTAGCCATTCTGTTAGTAACATGATGAAGAAAGCATCAGAAGGCCAGGTACATAAACGTGCACATCAACATTAAAATGCTGCCCAAGAGCATACCTGGACAGTTCTACTTGCTAAGATACTTTCACTTCTTCAGCCCTTTTCTCCTTACCTGCTCTGACCCCTTATCTTCATCCTTTTTGCTGGGTGTCACTATGGAGCTCCCTGCTTTGGTTGCTTTTACTATGAGTGGCATACTGGTGTGCCAGGGAGCTCTCTCTTGCCCTAATGGGCCCTCATCAGGTCGAAAGGGGTGTCTCTCCTCTGAGATTTAGGACGTTTCTCTCTGGCATGTCTCTCAATCTGCGTGGGGATGGTCTGGATTACAATTCTTGTTACCAGGACTCTTACCCCCTCTGCTTCTGCGTGGCTCCTCTGGGCTTCTTCCTGAAACTTCTTCACATCCCTCTAAGAGTTGTCCACATTCTCCTGGGTCTGTGACCTTTTTCTTGCTTTCCTTCCCTTGAAGCTATCTGCTCTAACTCTCCTAGTGAGTTTTCTTTTCTCCTCCTAGCAGCTGCCTTCTAAGTCCTGCAGCTTCTAGCTGTCCTCCTGGCTTCTGTGATAATGAAACCTTCCCTAGGTTGAAATTCCTGCTTGTTCCTCCTTGTCCCTTGTGGATACACTGTTCTCTGTCTCTTAACTAACTCTCCCTATGGCAAAGTTCTTTTTGTGACCGTTTCTCCTTTTCTCCTTGGATTCAATTTCTTTTTCAGATTCAGAGATTTTCTTAATGTCTTACCAAAAACAACGTGGCCTCAATATAGCATGCTGTTCAAAGACAGCACACTTGGAGTTCCAAATTCTCAAAGATTCTAACAACTTGTGCCACTGCACAAGCAAATAATCCCAAATTCCTTTTCTCTAAGGTTTTGTAACTTTCTACTCTCAAGTCTTCTATCTCTGCTTTATCTGTGCTGTCAAACAATCTTTTAATACTGTTGTATAGACAGCTGTGTCTCAGAATTGGTTTTTAAGTTTGTTGGGTGTGGTTAAAGAATTTGATAATCTATAACAAAATTTGGCTTAAAATTTGTGACAAAGGGTTATATTTAAAACCTACAACATCCTATATATGTGATTCAACTCCAGTTTAGAGTATACAGTATATGTAACTTGGGTTCAACTTGTTTGAAAAATAAATCTCCTAGGAAGTCATGTTTTAAACAGCAATCATGTGCCTTGCCTTCATCTTGGTTGATGATAACAGCTACATGACCAGCAGCCATGCTTACTAATAAAGAGTACAAGCTAAGTGACTTTCCCATCTTAAGATGACTATAAGGCATAAAGCTACAATTTTAAAACTTCTCAGTCCTTCTAAACTCTTAGATTATCACTGAATTTCTTTTCAGACTAAGGAAGCAACAAGTCTCCAAAAGATTTGCATTAGTGTAAATTTTTGTATGATATAAATTTAAGGTTATATTTGCTATAACATTATGTATATATACATACATATATATGATGCAACTTTATATTACAAAATAATCCATATGGTGATGAAACTTCAGGGGAATAAAGAACAATTCAGAATAATAAAAGTTGACTTAGTGATTTTCACTTAAATAAAGTCTTTGCTAATTATCCAAAACCAAGATCCTAGAAACAACATATATTTTATATGTAAGCTATATTTGATAAAAAAGAGAAATGATTGATTTTTAAGGGTAACCTAACAGAGATAAAGCTGCAAACTCCTAATTTTATAAAAGTTACTAACTGAATATAGGCTTTTAGGAATTATTAAAACATTCAAGTTAATAGTCACTTAATAAATAATCAATTTTTAAATGTATTGAGAACTAGTTGTCATCATGTGTCTTAGTTAGGGTTTTATTGCTGTGGAGACACACCATGACCATGGCAACTGCTGTAAAGGAAAATATTTAACTGAGGCTGTCTTACAGTTCGGAGGTTTAGTCAATTACCTATTGTCATTAGGGCAGGAAACATTGTGGAATGCAGGCAGACATAGTGTTGGAGAAAAAGCTGAGTTCTACATCTTCATCCACTGGCAGCAGCTGGAGATTGTGACATACTGGGCAGAAGATCTCAAAGCTTTTCCTACACAGTGACATGCGTCCTCCAACAAGGCTACACTTTCTTCAATGGGGCCACACCTATTAATAGGGTCATTCTCTATAGCCCAAACATTCACACACTAGAGTATAGGAGCGCCATTCCCATTCAAAGGATCATGTAATTAATTACAAGCATGAGCTGTCTTTAACCTCCTGTATATGTTTTCAAAGTTAATCTGAAAGCAAATAACTAAATCAGCTATACTCGATAGACTTCAAAGTCTTCAGAGATCTTATGAATATGGCATTTAAAATGTAATTAATATTAAAAATAATAATAACAATAATAAAAATAATAGCTTTAATAATAGAGAACAGAGCTAGCTCCTGGTAGCACCTTAAGATATCTTCTAAAGAATAAGATGGGTCGCAGAAGAGCTCCACCAAGTGCTTACCCTTAACTGTGGCAAAGCAGACAACTGAGTGAAAAACTGCCCTTCATCTGGCCTCCTGACATGTGGACAAGCAGGACACTGGAGAATTCATTGTCCTACTTTGCCTACACAAGGTAGACCTGTCACCCCAAGTTCTTACTCCATAGGAATGTCTGTCTGATTTTCTGGGCCTGGCAGATTCTGCCCTGGGACATCTGCCATAACCATGGAGGAACCTAAGGTGACTGTCTAAGTAGCCAGTAAAAGTCTGTCATTTTTAATAGATTGGGAAGCTGCTTGGTCTTCTGCACCTAATATATATCTGCTCCAGCAGATTTCCAATTAATTAAAGACTGCAAACTGCTACAACCACTGCCTGAATGTTCCTAGCTCCAGATGGTCCTGCAGAACATGGATAGCTAGCAAAACAACCTGCTCTTCCTGGGCTTGGCCAACATTTATTCCAAATTTTTGGGTCCCCAACAATAAATCCCAATGTCAGCAGGAAGTAGTCACACATGAATGCATTGCCCCCTATCATTTATTTCAACAAAAAGGCTGAGATGTTAAGTTTCAAAGCCAGGGCAAATGACTGAGGTGCCTATTTATTATCTCAAAGCAGATCTGGCTTCCAGGTTCTGCCAGCATCCTGCAGTCCCTATCTGTTACAGAATATGTCTGGCAGAAGCCACCACTTACCCTAAACTTCTCCAGCTGAGGTGCGGGGAGGGATGTTCTTCCCCTAAACATTCTTCTGTATATAGCCCAGCCACTGTAGACACCCGCCCCTTTCTGTAGCTATGTCCACCTGGCTGCTGCACCTTGTTCACTCTTCTCCCACCTCATTTCCCACCCCCTCTCCCACATGGCCCAATTCAGTCTAGGCATGCCCATCTGGACTCTCCCAGATGTTTCTGACTCTGGCTATACAACCCCCATATATATAACAAACTGTCTTCTCCACCATACCTAGAAGAAGTTGTTCTTTTCTTTCCTTTCCAGTTTTTTTTTTTCACACAAACCTGACAACATGATTTCTAGCCTCCAAACACATGTAAAGCTAATAGAAGTGGATTTACTCTTATAAAATTGTTCTCTTACCTCCATATGCACATGCCCACAGATATCCACTCACATCATACATGCATTATATGTGTGTGTGTGTGTGTGTGTGTGTGTGTATGCAGACAAATAAAATAAAGTTAAAAAGAAATAATCTTCTTGAGATCTGTGTGATGTTGACAATAAGAAATATTTATGACTGTAAGACTCAATTGAACATACATGGTTTTGATATTCTTATGTTAACAATATTCCTATAAGGATCAATTATGAAGACAATAAAACAGTCAAAGAGATCAGTGGTTGCCCCAAATGAAAACTAGTGAAAGAGAAGGATATATAGATAGAACACTAATAAATTACAGAACAAGAAAGCTGTTTGCCCACTAGTCTAAAAGTGGGTCCATGTCATATTTTTTGTCTAAATTCATGTAATGTTTAATGCCAAAAGGGAGTAAAAGATAACTATGTGTTTGGAATATGAGGAAACAAATGTAATAATGTCCAGGCAAACATACCAATCCAGAATGAGATGTTGAGAGTAGGAAAAGCTGTGCTCACATGGGGACAGGTACAGGGATAAGAAGGAAATCAGCTCAATCCATTTATCCACACCTGGTGGCACCCAGAGGAAGGACAGCAGGTAGCCAAGAAGAGACTTGATACCCTATGAGAATATACAGGGGGAGGTAATCCCCCTCAGGAATAGTCATAGGGGAGGGGAATAATGGGAAAATGGGGGGGGGGGAGGAATGGGAGGATACAAGGGATGGGATAAACATTGAGAAGTAACAAGAATAAATTAATAAAAAAAAAAAGACAAGAAAAAAAAGAAGGAAATCAGCATCTTTGTGTCATTTTTAATTTGAGCTAAAATTATTCTATAAAACAAACTCTACTAAAGTAATGGGTGAGTTTGTCTGTATGGATTTAATTTTAGCTCAACTAAGGTGATGTTTGTAATGATTTGAATGAGAATTCTCCCATATAGACTTATATGCTTGAAAGCAAGCTATGGCTTTTCTGGAGGTAGTGTATCACTGGGGGTGGGCTTTGAGATTCTGTTTCTCTCTTTCTCCTATTGTCTCTCTCTGTCTCTCTGTCTTTTGTTCCATCTATTCTGTCTCACTGTCTCTGTCTGTCTGTCTCTCTTTCCGTCCTCTCTCTCTCTCTCTCTCTCTCTCTCTCTCGCTCTCTCTCTCTCTCTCTCTCTCTCTCTCTCTCTCTCTGTGTGTGTGTGTGTGTGTGTGTGTGTGTGTGTGTGTGTTTGTCCCTCCTTCTCTCCATCCCTTCTCCTCCCCCCTCCCGTGGCCCAAGCTTGCTTATGTAAATTGTCAGCTCATGCTCCACTGCCCTGGTAGCTTCCTTCTGCCTTGATATTATTGCCATGGACACTGGAACTATAAGCCCACAATTAAATGTTGTTTTTATATAAGTTATTTTAGTCACTGTGCTTTGTCATAAAAAAAAATAACTAAGATAGAAGTTCAAAAGTAGTGTCTTTTTGTGCTATGCCTTTCCATAACTTGTTTTCTTTTGTTTTGGTGGGGAGGAATGAAAGATTTTGGAACCATGGACTAGGAAATCAGTTGAAAGCTGTAAGCAGGTTTATCAGGTTATTTCAGTAAGAGTTTAGAAGACAAGAGTACTAACAACAATATGGATATGGAACTCCAACTCAAGAGATATCAGAGGCGAACATTCCCGATTGGGCTAAACACTATTCTTGTGATATTTTGGCAAAAAAAATGTGGGTGTTCTTGATTGCTTTTGTTCTCAGAGTCTGCCTAAGGCTACAGTGGAAAGTTTAGAACTAATTTGTGGGGAGAGGAGGTTCGTAGAATTCTTTGGTTATTAGTAATAATTTTATGCAAATTGCCCTAAAAACATGGCAAAAGAAAAAAATAAGACACAAAATGTACAGTCTGTGGAGCAAGAGAACAGCAGAAAATTTAATGCTGGTGCTGAGACATGTGTTGAAAAAGATTAAGAGGCCCATTGTGAAATAAAGTAACAGGAGTAGTACCATCAGAGGGGGCAGCTCTGGTGCCCAGATAGTCCTATAACTTGTAAAAGAGAAAGGCCAGAAAAGCAACTACAAAAGAAAGCTTATGGGAATGTCGTTCAAGAACTAGTCTTGGTTTCATAGGCCTTATGGTTCTGGCTTTAGGGTCTTGAAGGATACAGGAATAAAGGAGCTGTGGAAATTTCCTCCATATTTAAGCAGAGCTGCCGAGGCCAGGCATGTTGCTGGGGAAGCCAAGAATGGACATTGTATGAGGTTATGAATCCAAGACTAGACTTAGTGTGTGGTCCTAATACAGTGGAGATACCACAACTATGAGTTACCTGTAAAGGAGATCTGCAAGCAAGAGCTGGAACCAGTTCAAACAGCAGGCAGTTTTGTTGTAGGCAGCAAAGTGGAAGGTAAGAGCCATCTAATCTTGTCAACACCGAGTGTAGAGCAACAGGATTTAGAGTTTTCCCTGCTGGGTTTCCGTGTTGCCTTGGTCTAGTACTCCTCATCTTGGAATGGTAGTGCATATTCTGTACCATTATTGCATTTGCAAGGGAATACAATTAGGAGATTGGCTTGAGGCACAAAAGAAACTTTGGACTTTTAAGCTCTGTTGAAACTGTGAAAGACTATGGGACCTTTTGAAGTTGGACTAAATGCATTGTAAACTATGAAGTGGTCATAAGTCTCGGGTAACCAGAAAGTAGAATGTATTAGTTTCAGTGAGAATGGCCCTCACAGGTTCTTATATGTGAGTGAGTTGGTGTTGGTGGATGGGAAACATTAGGAGCTGTGGCCCTTTTGGTTGACATGAATCACTGGGGATGGGCTTTGAGGTTTTCATTACCACTGAACTCTCTCTCGACCTTGTGGTTGTTTCTCAATATATAAGTAATAATCTATGGTTATAGCGCCATCCCTTCCTCCCACAGTCAAGTACTTCTTGAAACTGTAAGACACAATAAACTCTTGTATAAGTTGCCTTTGACAAGCTGCTTTGTCAGAACAGTTGTAAAGCAACCAGATTTCTCAGGACTCAACCCCCTAGGTAATTCACCTTCTGCATTCAGTATTCTATATTTTCATGGTAAATAAAGGCAGGAGGAACAAATGAGTGAGTTCCTTTACCATCCTTGTTATGTCATTCTTTAAAATTTAGTACAAAAATCTGCAAAACAAAACATAGTCTGTATTACACATATGCGTATATAGGTATATCTGCATACAAATTCCTCCCACAATATGCAAGCTATCTTAGAGACGTTAGGTGTCTTTGGCTATTGCTTTCTACTTTACTCCCATAAGGCAGGGTCTCTCACTGGACTACATTATCACCATTTGGCCTGGGTTTACTGACCAATGAGTTCCTAACATCTGTCAGTCTCAGCTCCCCAACACTGAGGTTACAAGCAACAAACATGTATAGGCAAGCCTAATTTTTACATGCCTGATGGAGATTTGAACTGAGGCCTTTCTATTTGCATAGTAAGTGATCTGACCCACCATCCTAGTTAGGCTTCTGTTGCTATTATAAACATCATGATTGAAGTCACTCAGAAGAGGTAAAGCTTCATTTGACTTAGAAATAACAGTTCATCATTATCTAGGGAAGTCAGGGTAGAAGCTCAGTGCAGAAACCTAAAGGCAGGAACTGTGGCAGAACCATGGAAGAATGCTGTTTTCTGACTTGCCCTACTTGTGCAGCTCACTTTCTTATATAACCCAGGCCCACATCCCCAGGGATGGCACCACACATATCAACTGGCAACCCTAAAAATATCCTGCAGATCAGTATAACAGAAGCAATCTATCAGTTGTGGTTTTAAGTGTAAGGAAGGAGGAGTTACTAAGAAACAAGATTAGACAAAGTTACCTAAAAACTATTAATTGTTCCTGTGTCTAACCCATCTTGGTTAGTGTTATAAAAATGCTAATGCAAGGAGAAGATGTGCTAGATGATTGAACCACAGAAACTCAGGCTACAGAGTAATAAGTAGAAAAGTTTAAAAAACTCAATTAGAACACATTTAAAAAATTCTTTCTAAGAATATCAGATTATGTTGGTTTTTTATGTTTGTTTTCTCCTTTGGATGGACATGTAATGGATTTGTTATTAGCTCATGAAAACTAGCTAAGCTCAGGAGCAATAAGCCCCAAAATAGCCTAATTCTTTGGATGCTAGATAAGAAGAGAAGAAAGAAGACTTATTTTTCAATATAAACCTAAATGATGTCAAAAGAGATGCTATCTGTAATTAACTATGAAACTTGATTGTAACAAAGAAAAATAATCAAAATAGAAGTAGGCTTTAAAAGCTGAGGAAAAGGAACTGTTGGAAATGCCACAGGGTTTAGAATTTCTAAAAGGCCAGAATCAATTCATATTTTCTTGCATCTAAACAGTCTTCAGCTGGCAGTTACTTTGTGGGGGAAGAAGAACACATGTTTGAGAATTTATGTAAAAATTAAAATAATCCAGAAGGACCCTAGAGGCTTCATCTCTCTTCTCATCATTCTTTCTCATTGTGTCTTGCAAATAAGTTATCACCACAAGCCAAAAAAAAAAAAAAAAAAAAAAAATGGCACTGAAACATTGCAGTACAAGGCTTCATTAAAAATCAAAAAAAATGCAATTGCTCATGCTGCTCATGACAAGAATTGTGATTAACTGCTAAGTCACTCAAAACTGGGGTGACCTGGACAGAAATAAATGTCATAGATGACAGACTTAAAGAATAAAGTGCCAACTAGATGAACAGCAGTCATGCTGAATTTAAGCCAAATGTGAAGAAGAAATGGTGTGTAATAATGAAGTTGTTTTTCTGTAATAAAGTAAGAAGAAGTGTGGTATTTACAACAGTTTATATATCTTCTCCTAATTTGCTCTCAGAGTTAGAGCCATTGATATCAACCATACAACAGATGGCTTATATGGAGCTAATTGTGTATGAGAGAGCACTTCAAAGGGAGAAGTTTTGTTCCAAGTATCAAGAAAAAAGAAAAAATTCAATTCTGCATAAAAATATATACTTAACGTCCAGAGGCACAGTACAGCTTTGTGTTGAGAGTAGAGACACAGGATTGCTATTAAATTCTCAGGCATATTTATTATTAACCAAACATAACAAGCCTAGAGTTCCTTTCATGTTTCAGTGTCTCTTCAAAGTCTTCATCTACCAATATAAAGATGGAAGTCCTAAAAATATGACTATGTTTAAGAGATACATAAATTACATAATATCGGTTGCAAATTTCTGCTTATTTCTTTGTCTTTTATTTATTTTCTCCAAATGTCAAAGGGACAATGGAAAATAATTAAAAATATTAATCTCTTAACCAACAGAAAGAGCAGAGGAAACACTTATTCTCAGCAAACCCTTTCCACATATCCAAGACTTTCTTGTGTTGTGCAATCTAATAACTAACCCCATACCAGTACTTAATATCAACTAAGATCATGCATTCTGTTTCATTTCTTATGAATGTTAAAATATTCTATCTACTCACTATGCTTTATGCCATGGTATACACGCCCTGTAAGGTGATTCCAACTGCCAAATATGGTGGCTCTGAAATTACAGAGCAGAAGATAAATTAGGCCAGCCTGTCTTTCCATTGCAATTTATTAATGCTATTGAGTATGCAATGCCTGGCAGATTTACAGGTGGCAGAAATAAAAGATTAATTGTTTTACTTTATTTATGCCTAGAATGTAACTGAGGACTAAGTAATTTGATTCCCATCAGTAATCTGTTTCCTTTTGTCATTTCCCAACACCTGTCATTCTCCTAATTCATCCTTCTGCTTAGAAATGTTAGACACTTAGAAAAAGTACTTTTTATTCACTTAAGTGGTACTAGCAACTTTGAAAACTTTTCCCCTTGCTTATACTTCCCCTTAGTTAAAAATTAAAAATACACAAACTTTCTAAAAGCTTTAGTCTATTAAAGCAACTGTATATTTTCTTTCTTTCTTAAATTATATGAGAAAAGGAAATTAGTCCTTCTATAGACAAAAGCAAACCAATGGAAAACAACACAAGAGTGACTACTACAAATAACATCTCTTTCACTGTCATCTATAAGTTTAGCCTCTGTCTGGAATTATACACATCTTATTTTTCTTTCTTTTTCTTATTTCCCTCAGAGCAAGGAAAGCTAATGGTGGTCTTATACCTGTTCAAGTTACTTGTATGGAACTATTAAAATAGTCACACTTATTTATCTATTTTGATTCTTTTCTTTCTTAAATCTATAATATTTTAATAAACATATCAAATATTAATCAAGAAATTTACCAGTCATGTCCATCCTAAACCTGTGCTATCATTATAAAGAATGTGTTTTCCCATACTTGAAAAAGACAAGCCCTATATATTATATGCTCATGCTCAAGGAGTCACTTCTGTGTGCCTGAGGGTTATTGCCACTTACATAATAATTCTGGTATTATTTGTAGGTACAGCTTTTTAACAAATGATAAATACCCTAACTGTTAGGACTCATCAAACCCTTCTAATTTGAACTGCAGGATATGGTGTCTCCATAAGGAATTGGTTTTTGTTTGTCTGTTTGTTTGACTTTGGAAACATGACTAACTTGAGTAGGTTTTTACTCAGGCTCCTGAAGTATTTCCCGTTGAATGATTTAACAAACCAAGAAGGAAAGCTTAATCATTGCTACTGAGACCACCAGCTATGCAGAGTTGTGGACTCAACTTTTCTTCTTTTCCTTAATCTTTGATTTTGTTTTGTTTTGTTTTTTTTTATTTTTGAGATACTGTTTCTCTGTACAACAGCCATGGCTATCCTGGAACTCACTCTACAGACTAGGATGACCTCTGTCTATTGAGTGATGATATTAATGGCATGAACCACCGTGCCCACCTTTAATTTTCTTTATGACAGTATTATCTATATTCACTTTTACTTTTGCTTGATGCCAGCTCATATTCAATTTTTAATCATTGAATATGGAGAAGTGATTGAAGACAGATAAAATTAAGCAGAATATTAGGGGTCGCATCACAGAGAACCTGGTGTGACTCAAGTTTGAAAAGTATCCCAGTGTTAATGAAAAAATTATTTTGAAATTAATGATTAAATTTATGATGTGAGTAATATAAGGATGGTTTATTTGGAAGCCAACAAGGGAGGGAGTAAGAAGTCCACAAACAGGAATTTATTTTTCACATTTCAGATCATATGAAGGCATTACATTAAGAAAGCTATGTCGACAGAACAAAGAACATAGATTCTCCCTGTGCTGAGTTTGCTTATCTAAGTTGGTCGGTAGCCTCTGTGCCCCTTATGAACAAGAGATGGAGGAGACATGAATCATAAATAACCTCCAATAGTCTGACTTGTGTGCATGAAAGATAATCAGTACAAAGTATTTTGGTACTGAGTTAGATTCCAGTGGGTTGAGTTCAAGTTTGATTATCCAAATAAGGATAACTAGAAGTTTACAACCATGACTGCAAGTATTAAAAGCTGTGAATTTAAGATAGACAATTTGCAAGTTACCACTAAAATCAAAGCAGTTGATTTAGTAAATTTTGATTTAGTTGGATCAAGCAACATAGGAAAAGTTATGGTCATAAAATAAACCCTGGAGCTGAACGTCCAGTCTGAGCTCCCTTGATGCCTAAAATAAAATCATACAGATGTACTGCCTTTGAAGCTCCATGTTACTTTGGCTACCAAAATTTATGTAACCAAATATTTGTCTCATCGGAGCAGAGACTGTTATGTACCGATGATCAACTTTCCCTGTTGTCTCCCTTCTGACACCATGAGGAATCAAAGAGAGGTTGTTGTGCCATATATACCTAAATGAAAAGTGAACGAAATCCTCAGTTGGGTTAAAAGGCACACATGACATGAGTGAAATGTAATGGCTGATTGTTTAGGAACATTTTACCTGGCGCTTGCATTATCTAGAATTGGCAATAATAAAGGGACAAAAAAGATAGAGATAGGATCTAATTGTACAGAAAAGTAACTTGGACTCAAGACACATTGGAAGAAAATATGCAGAAATATGGGAGAAACCCACAACAAAGACAAGAATGTATTCCAAAATCTAGTAAGTGGGTATTTTTGCAATAGAGAACGTGTGGGTAAGATGAATTCACAAAGCTAAGCCTGCCATTAGTTTAGAGTATGATGCCCACAAAACTTTAACTGTAGTGCAATGAGGAAAAAGGAAGATGAAACAGAGAACTAAATAATACACTGAAATTTTAAGAAGTAAAAATGGCAGCTTGGGAATGAAGTGACTTGAAAAACAATTACAATTTATTGTTTATGAGCACCACCAGTATATATTTGCTAGACAAAAGAAAACAATGGTGTTAACATGTAATAGTGAAGAAAACCTATGTTCTCTGGAAAGGAAAAGTAGGCTCTGGAAAGTAACAAATTAGACAAAGGAGAGAATTCATGAACCAGCTCCTAAAAAGGATTTTCTCATGAAGACTCAGCTATAACTCTCTCAGAGGCCCCCATCGTATTAAATTTTCCCTCTGATCTAGACTGCATAGTAACAATATACACTAGAATTTTGTTACCATAAAAACTGGAATATATCAATAAGCCTACACTTTCCCACACCTGTGTTAAAAAATTATCATTCATCCAGTTATTACAAAGAAAGATTTTCTGTTTTAAAATCATATTCCAGGGACCACCAGATCATCTCTCTGCTCAGGTATCTTTCAAACTGCTTCCCAGCTGCCTGACATAGCTGGGTCACAAACAGGGAGCTAAGAGAGACAGTGGACTTGGCAGAAGTGGGTAGGGTGCATGATGAAAACCCCTTTGTCTAGACCTACTCCCAAACTCTATGACTATCACAGACTATCAAACCTTCTAACTCCAGAGACATCACTATGGGAAATGGTCAATGTAAGAAAACAAGCCAAAATTCCCAGTGCCTTGAGATACCATGATACCTGAAGCACAAGAGAATGATTTCATATCTGAGGTTATGAAAATGTTAGAGACCTTAAAGGAGAAAAGTAAATCCCTCAAACTATAACAGGGACACACAAAGAAAGAGAAGAAAGAACATAACAAATCATTTAAAGAAATTAATGAAAGACAGGAAATAGCAATCAATCAGGAATAAATAAAAGCATTGAAGACTTTAAAATGGAGATAGAAGCAATGAAGAAAACACAATCTGAGATAATCCTGGAATTGGAAAACCTAGGTAAGAGGACAGGAACTACAAACACAAGCATCACCAACAAAATACAAGAGATAGAAGACAGAATCTCAGAGACAGAAAATATGCTTGAAAGAAATTGATACAACAGTGAAAGAAAATGTGAAATCCAAAAAGTTCTTGAATCAAACCATCCAAGAAATATGGAAACTATGAAAAGACCAAACACAAGAATAATGGGTATAGAAGACAATGAAAACTCCCAGATCCAAGGCCTAGAAAATATTTTCATCAAATTCTTAGAAGAAAACTTCCCTAACCTAAAGAAATAAATGCTCATAAATATACAAGAAGCCTTCAGAGTGCCAAATAAATTGGACCAGAAAATAAAAGCCTCCTTACACATAATAATCAAAACACTAAACTTACAAAACAAAGAAAATTAAAATCTGAAGGAGAAAAAGGCAAAGTAACATATAAAGCCAAACCTATCAGCATTACCCCTGACTTTTGAACAGATATTATGAAAGCCAGATGGGTCTGGACACATGTCATGCAGACACTGAGACTATGAATGTCAAAACACACTACTATACCAAGAAACACTTTTTGGAGAAAGCATGATATTCCATAACAAAACCAGGTCTACAGAAAATACAAGAAGGAAAACTCCAATCCATGGAGGGTAACTTTACCAAGAACACAAAGGAAATAAATAACCCCACATACTTCAAACCAAAAGAGAGGAAATACATGCACACTGTATCACCACTAACATTTAAAAATAAAACAAGAATAAATAACCACAGGTCATTAATATCTCTCAACATCAATGGCCTCAACTCTCCAATAAAAAGACACAGGTTAGCAGTATTGATGCAAAAAGCATTCTCTTGCATACAAGAAACAAACCTCAACAATAAAGATAGACATTACCTCAGAGTAAAAGGCTAGAAATAGGTATTCCAAGCAAAGAAACACAAGAAGAAAGCTGGAGTAGCCACTGTAGTATTAAAAAAATAGACTTTCAACGAAAAATAATCTAAACAGGTGGAGAAGGACACTTCATACTCATCAAAGAAAAAATAAACAAAGATCATGTGTCAGTTCTAAATATCTATATGCCACACATGCAGAAGTACCAACATTCATATAAGACATATTGCTAAAACTTAAATCCCACATCAAATTCCACACATTAATAGTGGAAGACTTCTATACTCCTTTACCCCAATTGACAGACCACCAAGACAGAAACTAAATAGAGAAGTAATGAAACTAACAGATGTCATGAATCAAATTATGTCATGATATCTATAGATCATTTCACACAAACACAAAATAATACACATTCTTTTCACCACCTCACAGAACAATCTACAAAATTGACCATATAGTTGCTCACAAAGAAAACCTCCAGATACAAGAAGATCAAAATAATCCTTTGTATCTCATAAGACCCACATGAATTAAACCTGGAACTTTGCAACAGCAGAAATAAGTGAAAGCTGCCAAATTCACGGAAATTGAGCAACTCCTAACTCAATGACCTCTGGATAAGGGATGAAATTTAAAAAAAAAAAAAAAAAAAAAAAAAGGAAAAAAAAGGAAGAAAAAAAAACTTCTTAGAATTAAAAAAAGAAAAATGAATGCACAGCATACCAAACTTATGGGACATAATGAAAGAAGTGCTAAAAGTCAAATTTATAGCAATAAGTGCCTTTATAAAGACATTGGAGATATCCCGTACTAGCACATTGACAGCATATGTGAGAGCTCTAGGAAAAAATAAACAAAAATACTCAAGAGGAGTAGATGGTTGTAAATCATCAAAGTCAGGGAGGAAATCTATAAATTAGAAACAAAAAGAACTATTCAAAGAATCAACAAAATGAAGAGCTGGTTCTTTGAGAAAATCAACAAGATAGACAAACCCTTATCCAAACTAACTTAAAGGCAGAGAGAGAGAGAGAGAGAGAGAGAGAGAGAGAGAGAGAGAGAGAGAGAGAGAGAGAGAGAGAGAGTATTAAAATCAACAAAGCAGAAATGAAATGGGAGGCATGATGATGACAGCAAGGACAACCAAAGAATCACCAGGTCTTAATTCAAAAGCCTATATGCAACACAATTTGAAAATCTAAATGAAATTGACAATTTTCTTAATAGATGCCAATTAAAAATTGCATCAAGATAAGGTAAACAAATTAAATAGTCCTATATCTCCTAAGGAAATAGACGGAGTCATCAAAAGTCTCCTCCTGCCCCCCCCCCAAAAAAAGCTCAGGGCCAGATGGATTGTGTGCAGAATCCTACCAGACCATCAAAGAAAAGCTAAGATCAATTCTCTTCAAACTATTCCACAAAATAGAATCAGAAACAACTTTACCAAACTAATTCTATCAGAAAATAGTCACCTAGATATCTAAGCTACAGAAAGACTCAACAACAACAACAACAACAAATATCTAATACCAATTTCTCTTATGAAACTTGACCCAATACTAAATAAAATATTCACAAACAGAATCCAAGAACATATCACGAATATCATTCACCATGCCCAAATAGGCTTCATCCCAGGCATGCAGGGTGGTTCAATATATGGAAATATATCAACGTAATCCATGATAAAAATAAACTGAGGGGAAAAACACATGATCATCTCCTTAGATATGAAAAAAGCACTTGACAAAATCAAACACCCATTCATGTTAAAAGTCTTAGAGATAGCCTTATTTCCAGTTTCCTGAAAAGCACCAACTGATTCCCAAAGTGGGTATAGAAGTTTGCACTCCCATAAGCAGTGAAGGAGTTTTCCCCTTTCTCCACATCCTCACTAGCATGTGATGTCACATAAGTTTTTTATCTTTGCCATTCTGATGAGTGTAAGATGGAATCCCTGAGTCCTTTTGATTTGCATTTCTCTGATGACTAACAATGCTGAGCATTTCTTTAAGAGTTCCTCAGCTATTCGATATTCCTTTGTTGAGAATTCTCTGTTTAGTTCTGAGCCCCATTTCTTAATTGGGTTATTTGGTTTGGTGGTGTTTAATTTCTTGGGCCCTTTATATATTTTGGATATTAGACCTTTGTCAGATGTAGGGTTGATGAAGATCTTTTCCCAGTCTTTAGGCTGTCACCTTGTTCTGTTGTCAGTGTCTTCTGCCTTACAGTAGCATCTCAGCCTCATGAGTTCCCATCTATTAATTATTGACCTTAAGGTCTGGGATGTTGGAATTCTGTTCAGAAAGTTGTCTCCTGTGCCAATGAGTTCCAGGCTCTTCCCTATTTTTTCTTCTAACAGATTTATTGTCTCTGGTTCTATGTTGAGGTCTTTGATCCACTTGGGCTTGAGTTTTCTGCATGGTGATAAATATGTGTCTACTTGCATTTTTCTACATGTAGATATCCCACTAGACCAGTACCATTTGCTGAAGATGTTATCCTTTTTTTCTATTGAACAGATTTGGCTTTTTTTGTTTACCTAAAGACCCAGCTATATCTCTCCTTGGATTATACCCAGAAGTTGCTCCACCACACAACAAGGTCATATGCTCAACCATGTTCATAGCAGCCTTATTTGTAATAGTCATAACCTGGAAACAACCTAAATATCGCTCAGTCAAAGAATGGATAAAGAAACTGTGGTACATTTACATTTTGGAATACTACTCAGCTATTATAAACAAGGAAATACTGAAATTTGTGGACAAATGGATGGAACTAGAAAAGATCATACTGAGTGACTTAACTCAGACCCAGAAAGACTCACACAGTTTATATTCACTCATAATTAGACACCAGCCCAAAAGGGATGTCCTATGAAATGCTTCACTTACCAGGAGATTGGAGATATATGCAGGGACTTCCTATTGGGACTCTAGGTGAGAGAAGTATGGGAGAATGGGGAAATAGAAGGATCCAGAGCATCCTAGAAACCCATGAGAAGAACATCATGATGGGCAGAGCTGGATCCAGGGGGGTCTGCTCAAACTACGGCACCAACCAAGGATAATATATGCAGTAAACATCGAACCCCTACTCAGATGCAGCCAATGGACAGATCATTCTCCACAGTTGTTTGGAGAGCAGGGACTGACTCTGACATGAACTCTGATGCCCCCTATTTGACCACTTCCCCTTGGTGAGGAGGACTGGTAGCACTCAGAGAAAGGATAAGAAGACTACCAAGACTTGATAGGCTGTGACTCTGTGGTGGGGGAGGAGGTTCCCTTCTGTCACAGACCTAGAGGAGGGGAAGAGGGTAAAAGAGGGATGGAAGGAGGAATGGGAGGATACAAGTGAGGAGATAATAATTGAGATATAATCTGAATAAATTAATTAAATAAAAATATAAAATATAAATAAATAAATAGATAAATTAAACTCTTGGAGAGATTGGGGATACAAGGCACATCTAACCATAGTAAAGGCAATATGTAACAATCCCGTAACCAACATCAAATTAAATGGAGAGAAACTTATATCAATTCCACTGAAATAGGACACAACAAAGCTGAGCACTCTCTCCATATTTCTTCAATACAGGATTTGAAGTCGAAGCTATAGCAATAAGACAACTAAGGGAGACCAAACGGATACAAATTGGAAAGGAAGAAGTCAAATATCTCTATTTGTGGATGATATGATAATACACATATGTGACCCCCAAAATTCCACCAAAGAACTACAGCTGATAAACACCTTTAGCAAAGTGGCTGGATACAAAATACACTTAAAAAAAAATAAGTATCAGCCCATATACAAATGTCAAATGGGCTGAGAAAGAAATTAGGGAAACTACACCCTTCACAATAACCACAAATATTATAACATACCTTGATGTAACTCTGAGGAAGCAAGTAAAAGATTTGTATAAAAAAATCAAGTCTCTGAAGAAAAGTGAAAAATATATCAGAAGATGGAAAGAACTCCCATGCTTGTGGATTGGGAGAATAAATATAGCGAAAATGGACATGCTACCAAAAGCAATATAAGATTCAATGCAATTCTCATCAAAATACCTATACAATTCTTTACAGATTTTGAAAGATCAATTTTCAACTTCATATGGAAAAACAAAAAACCAAGAATAGTTAAAACAATACTGTACATTAAAAGATCTTCTTGAGAAATCTCCATCGCTGATGTCAAGCTGTACTATAGAGCAACAGTAATAAAAACAGCATGGTACTGGCATAGAAATAGGCTGGTTGATCCATGAAATCAAACTGTAAAGTAAACACACACACCTATGGATACTGGATTTATTACAATGAAGCCAAACCATATTGTAGAAAAATGATAGCTAGTCTAACTGGCTGACTACATGTAGATATTGCAAATAGATCCATATTAATCACCATGCACGAAACTAAAATCCAACTGGATTAAAGACCTTAACATAAAACCAGACACACTAAATCTGTTAAAAGAAAAACTAGGGAAAAGCCTTGAATTCATTGGCACAGCAGACCACTTCCTGTACAGAACAGGAATAGCTAAAGCACTAAGGTCAACAAGTAATAAATAGGACCTCATGAGGTTAAAAGCTTCTGTAAGTCAAAGGACACTGTCACCCAAACAAAACGACAGCCTACAGACTAGGAAAAGATCTTTACCAACTCTACATCCAACAAAGGGCTAATATTCAAAGTACATAAGTAACTCAAGAAATTAAACACCACCAAACCAAATAACCCAGTTAAAACATGGGGTACAGAGCTAAACAGATAATTCTCAACAGAAGAATATCAAATAGGTGAAAAAAAAAAAACTTAAAGAAATGCTCAGTGCCCTTAGTCATCAGGGAAATGTAAATCAAAACAACTCTAAGACTCAATCTTATACCTATCAGAATGGCTATGATCAAAAACTCAAATGAAAACACATTTTGGGAGGTTGTGGAAAAAGGGGAACACTCCTCCGTTGTTGCTGGGGCTGCAAACTTATACAATCACTTTAGAAATCAATCTGGTGCTATCTCTGAATGTTGGGAATAATGCTCCCTCTAATACTAGCTATACCACTCTTGGACATATATCCAAAAGATGTTCCACCATATAACATGTACATTTGCTCAACTATTTTCCTAGTAGCTTTAGTTGTAATTGCCAGAATCTGGAAGCAACCTAAATGTCTTTTAACTGAAGAATGCATAAAGAAATTGTGGTACATTTACACAATGGAATGCTATCCAGCGACGAAAAAGATGGAAATCTTGAAAATTGCAGGCAAATGGAGGGAACTAGGAAAGATCATCCTGAGTGAGGTAACCCAGTTCCAGAAAGACACACATGTAAGACACTAATATAAGTGAATATTAGTCCAACAAAAAATTCCTCTAAGAGACTCCACCCAGCAGGATATTGGGACAGTTACTGGGTGTTGCAGTGGGACTCTGGGCGAAGTACTGAGAGTTGTATGGAAAATGTTGTATGTGGTATGGAAGGACAGGATGTGGGTGTTGGGGTGTGGGGATGGGGTGGCGATGTCAGGATTCCCACAAGGAGACTCACAATGCTGGGGGATCTGGACTCAGGTGGTCTGCACAAATTGACACACCAACCAAGGACATTGTAAGCAGAGAATCTATGTCCCCCTGATTAGATGTTCCTGATAGACAGCTTATTCTCCAAGTGGGGAAGAGTGTGGAGAGAGTGGGAGACTGCCTTTGACAGGAAGTCCCATGCCTGAAATCTGATCACTGCCCCTTGGAGGACTGGTCCTGAGGGAATACAAAGGAAGAGCATGCAGACTATCCAGCTGAGACCTGATAGGTTGTGGTAATTCAGTCGGAGAAGAGGACCCCATCTGTGTCAGAGGTCTAGCCAAAAGGAATGGGTCAGAAGAGGGAGGGAGAGAGGGTAGGAACCAGAAGATAAGAGTGAGAGTATTACAACTGGGATGTAATGTGAATAAATTATAATAAAGTAAACTTTAAAATAGAAATCATATGCCTTTGTGATGCATTTTGCCATTGTGGCAGTGCACTTGTGTTTCATTTAAGATTGTGCCCTAAACAGACAGGCTTTCTTTACATTTATTCTTGGTATAAAACATCTGTGCCTCACTGGCCCTAAAGAAAATATGTGAATACAACATTGTGTTTCTCTTTAGAAAATTATCATATTATAAGCCTCATTATACTCAGTTCTTGTCCTAAATACATTGTCTGTATGTATATTTGTTCTTGAAACCAATGTGCTGCATAAATAATTAATTTTTATACTTGTTTATTTACATTGTCTGTTTTAGTGATTATTGCCCTGATGCAAAGTTTATAACTCTGTTAGATGAGAATTAATGAGCTTTGAGCAAAGGCTTGGATATTTATTTTTTATTTAAATATTATTCTATATTAGTATCCAAAACCAAAAAAATGGAAGATTCAAAGGCTTATCATACTGTAATTTTGATACGTGGGCAGAAATTGAATAATTCTTTGTCATTTAGACTTATTCTTCATATTACTTCAATATATTTAAAAGTTATTTTATATATCAGAAACTCTAGTTCACTTTATAATTCTAGCCTATAAGCAATATTGATTAAGCAAAGTTCATTTTCTTATTGTATCATTGCAGAATTGGTTTAGTGACACTAAGTTAATAGTGTTCTCCTAAATCAAAAGAAACAGTGCTAATTTTTATGTAAGAATAAACCATTATTCATTCATTCATGTTCTTTTTTATCTTGAAGGCATGGACACGATTCCAAATGTGGCACCATAGCAAAAAAAAAAAACATAGAAATACAAAAATTGAAAAATAAAATGAGGTCTGAATGTGGTGGTATATGCTTGGAATCCCAGCACTCAGGAGGCAGAGGCAGGATGATAATACATTAAAAGTCATCATGGACTACGTAATAATACTATGTCTCACACATGGAAATAAATAATTAGAAGATATTGCAGAATAGCTTACTAAATAAATTAATTAATTAACATACACCTATATTCAAAAATAAAAAATAGAAAATATTGCAGAATGGTTTAGTACAGAAAACACTTGAATGTGTCCCTAATTTTAGTTAACTGTTCACAATTACTTTATAAGCATACCTGAGGTTCTTAACAGAAAGAACACTTTATGCTCTCAGGAGGACTCTTGAGAGATGGCATAGAAAGATGGTAGTGTTAGGGAAAAGCTTTGGTGAGTTTGTTTGATGTTATAAGCTGCTTTATCATCATCATCAGCAGCAGCAGCAGCAGCAACAGCAACAGCATCAAGACCACCACCACCACCACCACCACCACTACCACCACCATTATTAGTGTTAAATTAAACCTAGGGTTTTGTGCTCCCTGGAAAGCTCTATATTCCTGAAGCTCCTCATTTTTATTAGTTCTATATACATTCATATTTTTTATGGATATATATAATGTCCTTGCCCTACTCCTCCATGATCTTCTCAACCTCTTCCTTACCCTTCAGTGGAGAGTAGTATACATACTCAGGTCCTCACTTTTAAAGAAAACTGATGTCCCTCTTCTAAAAGCTATCAAATGCCAATAGATCCTTTAGGTGTGGAACTTCATGCTAGAATTTGTCTGCCCTGTGCCTGTGTACATCTTGTGTATATTGTTTCAACTGCTGTGAACTTGTATATGACACTGTCTTGCTGTGTTAAGAAAATGTCATTTTCTTACAGTCATTCACTACTTTTTCCCTGTAGTCATCTACCACTATATTTTCAGATGTTATGCCCAAACTTCTGCAGTCATCACTAAGCCTTGAGGGGAGGAGTGAGATACAGATGCCACATATAGGACTGAGCATTCTGCTTCTTACTTTCTTCATCTCGACTAATTGTGGATCTCCATGTTACTTCCCTCTACTGTTAAAAAAAAAAAAAAAAGAAAAAAAGAAAAAAAAATGCTTCCCTCATTGGGTTTGAGAGATGCACTAGTCTATAAAGTTCTCTCTGATCCTAAGAATTGATATGGATAATTCTTTGGTCTTCAGCAGTCTGAGTCTTCTTGTAGTTTATTTCAGATTATTTTTAGTTTCAAGAATCTTTTCTCCCATTCTTTCTTATTTGCTGAAATTAAATTACTGTTTATAATGCAAAATGATGGGTTAGCTTTGATTTATTTTTTTTTAAAGAAACTAGGCAGAAAATATACATTTAAGAGCAGTTGCAAAAGATAAATTTTAAGGGTAGATAAATAACCATAGTTCTTTAAGACTGAATGAAAAGCATTTCAGAAGCACCAGAGAACTGCTTTTTCTACCATGGCCAAGTAAATTCGTTCCAGTCCCCTCCTTTCAGAAGCAAACTGTAAACCATAGACAAAATGCAACACACAGGTCTTCAAGGAGAAGAGTCAAAAGCAACAGAGAACGCATTCTACGGGGGACTTAAAACTTGTAACAAATAAAAGAAAAAGAAAAAAAAAAGAGTATTCCAGCTTTAACATACTTCATAGCAAACCACAACGACTGCAATGTAAGGAAATTCAGGAAGCAAAATAATTTATAGAAAAGCCCTCAAAGTCTCTGCCCTAGTCTCTTTCTAGTCTCAATGCTTCATAGATGGCATGTAAAAAAATGTAAGCAATCTTTCTCTCGCACTCACGCACGCATGTGATTGTGTATGTGTGTGTGTGTGTGTGTGTGTGTGTATGTGTGTGTGTGTGTGTGTGTGTGTAAGAGAGACAGGAAGAGAGAGAAAAAGAGAGACAGACAGACAGACAGACAGTCAGTCAATCAGTCAATCAGACACACATAGAGCAACAATTAAAGAAAGAGAGGCATGTATTTTGAAAGAGAGCAAATGGGTCTACATGGGAGGGTTTCAAGGGACAACTATGGAAGTGACCCACATACTTTTTCCCAATGAGCCAACTTGTTGATCCTTATGTAGATATCTTAAACTGTGATGATATTGATGTGCTTGTAAAGGAATATCCTAGGTATTTTCACCAATCCTATGGAAAAAAACAGAACTAAGAAGAGAGATTATTGGAGCTGCTAATTCAAGAAGCAAACTAGTTTTTCTTATAACACCAAAAAACTAAACATTCTCAGTGAGGAGAATGAAATGGAAAAAAATGAAACTTTCTATTAAAAAGAGCTAATACTATTTCTCTTCAAAACAAAATGAACATTACAAAACTCATTCTATGATGCAACAGTCACTTTGATACCTAAACCACAGAAAAACTACAAAGAAATAGAATTTCAAGCCAATTTCTCTTATGAATATTGACCTGAAAATATTCAGTAAAATACTCACAAACGGAATCCAAGAACACATCAAAATATCATTCACCATGAACCAAGTAGACTTCATACCAGGCATCCAGGGATGGTACAATATATGGAAATCCATCAACAAAATCCCTTATAAGCTGAAAATAAAACCACATGATCATCTCCTTAAATGCCGAAAAAGCATTTGACAAATTCCAGCACCCATTTATGATTAAAGTCTTGGAAAGAGCAGGAATACAAGGCACACATCTCAACATGTACAGCAATATACAGCAAACCTGTAGCCAACATCAACTAAATAGAGAGAAACCTAAATCAGTTCCACTGAAATCAGTGAAGATAAGGCTGTGCTGTTCACTCTCTTCAATCTAGTACTTGAAGTCCTAGCAAGAGCAATAAGACAACTAAAGGAGATCAAGGGGATACAAATAGGAAAGGAAGAAGTTAAAGTTTCACTATTTGCAGATTCCATACTTTTTTTTTTTTTTACAAAATAAAGCTTTAGGGAGCTAATTAGTTCTTATTAGTGTGACTATAATTCTATCATTGATCTGTTTTATGCATAATCTGCCTTGACTAGTAGCTGAATGGACTTGGGCTGTGGATATAGCTTTGGAGTTGTATTTGCCTTGCATGTGACAGATTTTGTGGCACTATTCTCCAGAACAAGAAAAAAAAAAAAAAAGATGAAATATATAAATGACCCAGCTTGCCTGAAAATTCATAAGTTAATGAAGCATTTGTCCTTGAACATTTACTATATATAAGTTGTTGAAATTCTCTGATAACAAGCAATAAATGATTGATCATCTGGCCTTTGCTTTGACAAGCACAAGGTGTGGCAATACAATTACAATTGATTAAAGCTCCTCTTGTTACACTTGAATTAGCATACCTCCCATGACCACATTCCGTTCTTCTTACAGATAGTTGAGTAAGTATTGTGTAACAAGCATGTAGGGCAAGAAAAACAAATTCATTTAATCTCTTTCCTATTCCCAGGAAACTAGCAACTCTTGTACTATGCTGATTAACTCTAAATAGATCATGAACCACAAAAACTGGGTTTTTCAACTTTAACTCCCTAATAATAATCATCCAAAGTCATTGAAAATGAACATTATAATGGGTCAATTTTTAATTTCTTTATTCAATATCTTTAGAATATAATTTTAAATTTTACCACATGACCAAGCTGTTGATCTGATAAAATGACTTTCCTCTTCATATTTTACTCCTTTTGATATGGATTAAAAATACAGACATTTAGTTGTTCTAGCCTAGTACCACACTAAAAAGGGAAATTAACATTTTTTTTTTTTTTTTTTTTTTGCTGGTATGTGTGTCCTCTGAAAAAGAATATATTTTGAAGGATACCAACAAGTTTCTTATAAATGTTTTAAAGTGTAGGATTATATATAACTTCTTTACAGGAATTTAAATGATATGCCAAGTAAAAAGTAGTAATCCACCCATTAATATTTATTTCTGAAAACTGTTTTTTTTTAAACATGCTCATATTTTACTTTTAGTTTCTTGAAGGAGACTGGGAATAAATGAAAAGCAGCTTCATTGCAAAGTAATTTTAGTCATTGTAAAATGCTGTATTCTCTGTGAGAAAAATAAATAAATAAATAAAAGCTGACTTAATATAATGCAAACATCAAGATCACAATAAAAACTCCCTGAGGTAAAGAATGGTTATTTACATTAAGACAGCAAATATGCACTGTGAACATAAAGGGCTAAATGGAAAAGATTGAAATCCCCCAGCTTTTGACTCTCTATGTTCTGTAATTGAAATTCCTCCCTTCTGAATTGCAGAACACCTGCATCACAGCATGTCAGGACTGAGGCTTTCAGTGCACACATACATGCTCAGTAAGTCAGTCAGTGGCCACCAGATGGATTAAATCCTTTGCCTTCAGCTGGGATTGCCTTGTTACCCCAACAGAGGAGATACCTTGCAGCTTGCACCTAACTGGAGGAAGGGGATCCTTGAAAGAGTTTTGAGAGACTAAACTCTGTCTCTGGAGAATAAAAGGTGTGAACTATGACTGACTTAAGAATACTTATTGGAATGGGACAGATAAAAACCTCCCTTCACACAGAATATGGAAGTGTTCAATGTTGCCCTTCCTGGCACCAAAGTCTTCATTAAGGATAAATACCAGGAATTAATTACAAAAATACTTTTAGAGATTATCTCCCAACCAAACAGAAATTTCATGGCTAATACATTGTTCTACACTTAGAAAGTATGCATTTGTTAATCCATAAGAGTATTTCAAATTTTGATTAATATGTATTTTAAGGTAGTTTTTTTAAGTGGCTGCAGCCTCAGAATTTTATATGAGGATAGTTTTAATTGAACAAATACTTTAGCAAATACTAACCCTCAACCAGCTGATGATATCTGCCAATGGAATATGTTGAAATGAACAAATAATACCTGAGTTCAACTTGTCATTACACTTTCCCAGTTCGGTGTGCTTGTCACACTATTGTAGTGAGCAGTCACAGCCATGAGCAGGAAGAACTTACAGGACTAATTTCACTGGTTTAGTCAAAAATTCAAGTTTGACCAGTTAGCTTATTTGGTCACAATATTGAACAAATATAACTCCAGGAACCTGAGTAAATTAAGCAGTAGTTTGTCTTTGCTCATTTGCTTCTATTATAAGGTGTGCTGTTTTCTTCTTATGACCTTTGCTCTACTTCTTTATGTGTATATATACCCACTAGAGTCTCTCAGGCACTCCACAAAATGATGTGGCAAAGCAGTTCATCATACAAATAAATGCCTTTTGTGATTGCAAATTTTACCGGAAGTATTTCTCTTGGTCTTCATAAAAATTTTGTATGCACCTTTTATTTCTGCTTCTTAAACACGATTAGCCTTTGCACAGTCCTTTATCAAGGCCCCTTTAACCCCCTCAATCCAGACTCTGAAAGTTTCACCTTCCCTGGATGTGTGTTAAGGGAACAGATTGTTTAGTCCCAGTCAGTGAGTTTCCCAGACGAGGCTCTGTGGTAATGCCTCTTGGCTGTTGTTATTCTTTCAAGGCCTTGTCTAGCGTGCTTCAAGGTACAGCACAGAAGCTAGATTTTCATTCAAACAGCTTTGATCTCATCCTGCTCTTTTCTTTATAATAAATGTTGGGGAAACAGACAAGTATCTAATGGCCAATCAACTAAAAACAAAAACCAACAACAAGAAAACAGTAGCTCTAGGCATATGCAGACTCTCTAGAGCTAGAATGAAAGAAGTTCAATGGAAGCTCCCCACATGGGTAAGTTTTATGTTATAAACAGTTATATTTAGTTTAGTTAATTCAAAGAAATGCTAGAATCAACCCAGAAATATCAAATGTAGAAAAGGTACACCATTTAAATATAATCCAAGTTTCATATAAAATGAAAGTAGCATTGAACAGAGAGAATAATCTCTATTAGACGTGACAGATTATGGCAGTGCACATTCTTACTGTAGCAGCTGAGATAGCTGAAACATAATCCTAAACTCTTAGGCCAGAAACCTACACTGGCAGAAATGATATTTCCTGGGCAGAGACAGAAAATTTCAAAATCATGCTTAAGGCCCAGATTGTAAAGCCCAGAAATACATACATAGACTTACATGTCCATAAAAACATGCACATATGCACAGGTACATAAAACAAACACACATAACCACATAGAAATGCATGTGTGCATGCACATAACACAATTAGAAATTACTGGAATATCTGGCAGATAGAGATTCAACTATCTTAATATTCTCTCTCTCTCTCTCTCTCTCTCTCTCTCTCTCTCTCTCTCTCTCTCTCTCTCTCTCTCTCCTCTCTCTCTTTTCTTCCAGAATATACAATCACACAGAAATAAGAACTACTAACTTTAGAAATAGTTCCAGAAAAAAATAATAAAAATATAGAATACCATAAGAACTTATGAAATCTCATAATATAGTTGCATTTAAGTTTGTACATATATGTACACATGTATATGGTATATATAAGCATATATTTATACATGTCACTAGATAGTAAAATGTGATTTAATTATAATTTTTATTTCTAATAATTAGGGAAATAATCACTTTCTGCATTTATATAAGATATCTTGAGCCACACTTTTATACTAATATATTAGTGGAAACAATATATTAGACACTATCAGTGGTTTCTCACTCCCCTTCCCCTTCCTTCCTCATAAGCATAAGATCCTAAGCATCTTATTTCCTAAAATATCTTGATGGATAAATTTATTTCTGGCAAGTTCTTCACTGGATTTTATAAATTGGCAATGTGATCTGAATGACAGAATGCAAGGATCTGAAATACAAGTGTGAGCTCAGGAGATAGGAACACTTCATGTCAAGGACATGACAGAAGTGGCTGTATTCTGAAGAAGATCATTCAAAGGTGTACAAAGAGGAGTCTTTTTATTATTCCTACTAAAATTTGAAATGCAGTCATCGCTTTTAAAAAATGCTGGGACATACAAAATTGGCTCAGGGTAGAAGAAAAGCAAAGATTCTCTGGCATGTGCCAGTGCCACTTGGATTTTAGTTTCTTTATTAAGATTTTTCCCTCTTTGGGTAGAAAGTGAAGATAATTCCCTGAAATTAATTAACAAGAATTAAAAGAATCTTTCCTAAAAATTTTAGGGATAGAAAACATTTACCTTTAAAAATAGATTTTTAAAAAGTAAAATGGCAATTGAAAGGTTTCCAAAATTCAATCAAAATACATTTAAATCTAATATATCTAAAACAATAGTGGTACTATTTGTCAAGATCTACCCCAAAGTAGAGTACATTAGGTGAAATTATTTGCTTTCAAATGAACAAAAAAGAATGACATGGGCTTTAGACGTGTTTTGATGATTAAGTGCATTTATTGTTCTTAGATAGGACTCAAGCTAGTCCCCAGCCTCCATGGAAGGTGGGGCGAACTGCCTGTAACTCCATCTCCATGAAATATAATGCTTTCTACTCACCTCTGCACACCTGTCCCACATGTGTCACACACGTGTGCTTTTGTGCCCATGTGCACATGCACACACAGACACACACACACACACACACACACACACACACACACACACACACACTTAAAACTGAGAATTAAAAAGAATAGCATATTCCCCAGAGAGACATTTCTCTGCATCATTGAAGGCTGCGTATGGAAATGAATAGCATTCTGTAAGAGCCCAAGCTCAGCGCAGCTCCACTTCTGGGGAGGTTGTGTGACTCATTATGAAATGGAAGTCAATCTAGAAAGATGTATGTATGTAGATGACACAAACAGTATAAAACAGAGGTGCTGTAAATGACTGGGAAAGAGCTGAGCATGATGTTAGGTACTGTTATCTGAACACTGA
Organism: Acomys russatus; assembly: GCF_903995435.1. NCBI lineage: Eukaryota > Metazoa > Chordata > Mammalia > Rodentia > Muridae > Acomys > Acomys russatus. Next base: position 55,464,067 of record NC_067137.1, on the reverse strand, counting down.
GGAATGTGAAGCAGGGGAACTCCAGCCATGAGTGCATGCCCATAAAATGTCACGTGCTTTGATGGAAAAAACACGCCTGCTCCTCCTAGCCAAGAACACAAACTCAAAAATATTATGCTCACTACAGTTGGTAAAATTTCAGACCAACATGATGAAATTAATGGGACTCTTTTCCTCCAAATGGATTGCTTTTTACAGCATGGATATGAGGGAATTTCCTTTGTCTTATGGTATCGTGTTTTCCCTTCTTTTTCTTCTTCTTCTTCTTCTTCTTCTTCTTCTTCTTCTTCTTCTTCTTCTTCTTCTTCTTCTTCTTCTTCTTCTTCTTTTTGTAGAGAAACAGGAGAGAGGATCTGGGGGAGCTGTGAGGTGGTGGGGATCTGGAATGAGTGAAGGGAGGGGAAAATATGGTCAAAATCTATTGGATGAGACAAGAATCTATACTCAATTTAAAAATTTGAGAATCAAGTCCTCTGTTAACTCTGCATCAGGATTCAGAGATTCTTCTATAATAAATTAAAATATCAGAGGGAAAATTATCATTATAGCTTGTGGGATAACCTGATAGGAAAGAAATAAACTATAGAGATAGGGTTGTCTATGATGTCTTATAGTGACCATATTGAGTTTATAGCTCAATACTGGCAAACGAAGAAGGTCTCAAGGTATTACACAAGAAAAATTCCTTTTTCTGTCTCATTCTATGTGCCTCTCTATGTATTTAATGTGTTGTGTCCACATAACTATGTTAATAGATAACAAAATTCTAAGAATATTTCTAGATGAGGCTAATGAGATGGGTTTTTTGTTTGTTTGTTTCTTTGTGTGTGGAGAGGGTCTCTGACATTTTAATTAGTAAAGCATTTAAGGGAGAGCTGTGCCAACCAGTGTGGTGGTCACTAATGTGATGGTTTGAATGAGCATGGTTCCCTGTATATTCATATTTTGAACATATGGTCTCCAATTGTTGGAACTTCTTTGGAAGGATCAAGAGGTGTGAAGGGATCAGGAGATTGGAGGAAATTTGTTACTGCAAGTTTGGGCTTCACTGTTTCAAAAACTTCATGTCCTTTCCAGTCTGCTCTCTCTAAGGTCTGCAAATCAATATGTAAGTTTTCTTCTGCTCCTGCTGCCGTGTCTTTGCTTTGCCATCATGGACTTTAACTGTCTGAAACCATAAGCCACATTAAACATTCTCTTTTATAAATTGCCTTGGTTATTGCAGTTTATTATAGCAATAGAAAATAACTTAATAGAATTACTAATCCATGGAGTCCTGGAGAAGAAGACACAGGATGTGGAAAATTCATGTCTTCCTCCACAGGAACACACTTATTTTTCTGTATTCACTGTAATGCATAGTTCTCAGGATTTCAGATTGAGTTAAATCAGTCAGATTTCTATAGTCATAAACTTTGTTCATATAACATAGTCTCCTCTCTCAATTCTTCCAAGATTCCCCCATATTCTCTACAATAGAAATCCACACTCTTTTTCTCTCTTGTTTTATAGAAAGACTTGCTAATGTGTCTTTTTAAGTGATCATTTTTTTCATTTCATGAATTCTATTTTTGTGTAAAAATACATATATATATATATGATTGTTAATATATCTTTATACTGCATAATTGTATTTTATATATTCCCTATAATTTTCAATGTCATTATTTTCAATAATTTGTTATTGTTACTAATGGAATTTCTTACTCAAATGTGGAATAATTTGCATATTACTTACAAATCATTAAGTTTTATCATCACTCTGTTAGTTCACCTTATTATAGATATTACTAAACACATATTATTGTTTCTTACAGGAAGATGGTTGGTTTGATTTCTTTTACTTTTCTTTCCTACAAAAGTGAAATATTATGCTATCAATCAGTAAATACATTTGTTTGTGTTATATCAATATGAACATTTGCTATGACTTTTATGAATATAAAGTTAACTTTATTGTCATTCAGCATTCATTGATATGTGCTTTATTTTACATAAAATTTATAATGATAATTATTTTCACATGATGTAATTTGTTTGATAAAATTATATCATTATTTTCAATTATGAAATTTATCAAAAATAATTTTTAATCTTCTTGTGTTGGAACATAGTGAGTTTGTACTTGATGCAGTAACAGGAATAAGAAGACATTTGTCTTCACCACACTGGATGTGTGTAGTAACCTTACTCTGCATAGAACACTTACACATTCTTGCTTCGTTGATTTGCTTCCTTCATTTGTTAACATTTACGGTTAGTGTTTATCCTATTTCACTCAGTGGCTTAAATATTTTTATTTAAATATTTCTGCAGGATTTATTATTATATTTGTTAGAATTTAGTATTTTTGATGAAAAAGTAAGAAATTACTACATGTTAATTTTTCACCCACTTAAGTAGAAGTATGGTTTTGTGAATATAATGTACATTTCAGTATGTGGTCCTCCTATATTTATGTTTCACAGATTTGTTACAATAATAAAAGCAGTATTATACTTCAAACTTAGAGCAAATTGACTTAAGTGTTCAGATGTCATTTCTGCAAACTATATTGACCGTTCACCTCTTATGTATAGACAATGATAACTTTCCATACTTAAAGTTCCCATTTTCATTAAGCACAGATAACTGACTCATTTACACTCATTACTGTCAGGCTTAGCAATGATTAAGTCCTGGAGTATTTTGTGAATATTTTATACTTTCCTTAAAATATCAAATGCAATTAAGTCATTATAGAACCCGGAAGGCATTGAGTGCTTATTTTTCAAAAAATTGTAGTTAGTGTTCTATTATGAGTGATTTGATACAAATATAACACAAAAACAGTTTGTTCTTTGAAGTTTCATGGGCATTTTGTGTAATTATAAAACTAGTCTCAAGAATGTTTTAAGAAATGTTCAAAGGAATTGTTCTGTTACCATTTTATATATTGGTCTAGCATTTGATATTTTCTCTTGATTTATATACTTGACATATTTTAAACCTCAGGACAGATCATTTTAAATTGTTTCATCTTTGATTATTGAATCTTTCCACTTGCTGCCCTTTTGCACTAAGAAAAAGTTCAGTGTCTGTGTTCTATCATTATTGTGTTTTGTGATGTAGAATTTTTTTCTTCAGAGCATAAAATACTTTTCAGAAACCTATTTCTTTTTAAATGGTAGTTAAAAATTTTCTTTTCTGTATTTTTAAGTGTATGTGTACATTTGTGTGTGTGTATGTGTGTGTGTGTGTATGTGTGTACATGCACATCACAATGCATGGGTGGAGGTCAGAAGACAACTTTTGAGTGTCAGTTCTCTCCTTTTACAATATGTGTTCCTCCCATTCTTCCCCCCCCCCACACACACACTTTCACACTATTCCCCTCCCCTAGGTCTATGACTGAGGGGACCCTCCTCCCCCACTTTATGGTCATAAGTTATCACATTTCATCTTGGCAGCCTGCTTATTCTTTCTTTGAGTGCCATCACACCTTCCCTCCAAGGGGAGGTGGTTAAATATGGGGCACCAGAGTTCAGGTCAGAGTCAGTCCCCACTCTCCACATAACTGTGGAGAATGTGCTGCCCATTGGGTAGATCAGAGTAGGAGCTCAATGATTGCTACTTGTATTGCCCTTGTTTTTATGAGTGTTCTGAACCTCAATAATTATCAAAGTACCCGTGTCCATAAAGCTGAATGTCCCACCTGGTCCGCAGTATATATGAGCATTATGCAGCGTTGATGTCAGTAAAGGGATGAACTTGTCAGGGAGAGCAAGGCCCAACAGACAAAAGCCAAGAGATTTGGTCTCCTTTGTCTGTTATACAGGCTACCATGAGAAGGCATGGCCCAGATTAGAACTTGGTCTCCCTACCTCTTGTGATAGTTGGGTCTTCCTAGCTTAAATGATTAATTAGGAAAAATCCCTCAGACGTATACCCAACTGCTTGGGACTTAATTAATTCCAGGTGTAGTCAAAATGACAAGAAAGAATAGCCATTGCAACATGTGTCTGCACCACATACCCTAAACAGATACACTAGAAGAAGAAGGGAAAGCTGTGTAGGATCCTGAGGAGTAGAAAGTTCCCTCTCCCAGCATAAGGCAGCAGTCCACTAAATGTGGTCAGGACAGAAACGACAAAAGTTTTCTCTGCTTGTTTCTCCATTGTGACCAAGTAACAAGCAATATCCATCTCGCTGGCAAATGAGAAAAGGTGATAAATCTCTCTCTCTCTCTCTCTCTCTCTCTCTCTCTCTCTCTCTCTCTCTCTCTTTTTTTTTTTTTTTTTTTTCTGTTCATCAAGTACTTTTGAATATTAAGGAGCAACTAGAAAAAACAAGAGAAATTTCCCCAAGTTTCCAAGTGGTACGTAACCTTATAATCTGTATTTTCCAAAGATTGAAAGCAGAGAAGCAGGAAAAAGAGTCTAAAGAAAAAAGCTGTAGCGCCAAACTGACCCCAAGTATCGCGTTGTGCCGAGCAGTAGTAGAGCCGTGACCAGCTATATGGTGGGAGAATTGGCAATGCAGAGCACAGACAGCTGTATTCAACCCCCTCATTCACTACTGTTTAAATCGCAGAAAAACTCGATTATAGATATATTTAGACAATGACACATTAAAAATACAAAGAAGCTTATGCCCAATCAACAAATACATTAATGATACTTCCTGTATCAAGAGTACAGCAAAGAGTTGTGCAAATATGTGGTGGTAAATAGTATTTCCCTATTTTATTTATTGTGACTTACAAATTATACATGAAGTATGACCAAATATTAGAGTCCGTGAAACAATTCAAGAAAGAATGAGCATTCTGCTTATTTAATTGTTTAGCTTGAATTGAGTCGTCTCCAGATGTGCATGATTGTGCACTGTCTAGTATTGTAGAGGATTTGGGGCAATGATTTGTGATGATTTTTTTAACCTAACATTTACAGTACTCGTTTCTCCCTTTGTACATATATACTCTCCTTCGTCCGCACATCTTCTCTCCTTTATAATTAACTCTCCTTTAAAGAAGCTGCTCAAGGGCGGCACCACCAGCAGTTGCCTCCCTTCTCCATGAATTAGCAATCAAGAAAATGTCCCACAGACATGCTTGCACACCAATCTGATGAGGCCATTTCTCAAGCAACATTAGAAACTGCACTATACTCTAAATTCTAAACCTCTCCTAGGAATAAATAGTGTTCCAATTGAATTCAGTATTTCAGAAACTTCTACTTGAAAACATTTACATAAGTAATTATCTTATTTTAGCATTCATGAAAAAAAATGGAATTTTAAAGATGAAACAATGCATAGGACAAAAACAATTATTTAAGCTTTAAATCTAGATGTCACCATGTGTGGATTACTCCAGGGTTTCTCCTCTGGCTAAACAGGAACAAGGAGAAAAAACATGGCAAGTTCCAGTAGAGGTTCTGTACCTGCCAAATCTGTGTGGGCTTCTCACTCCACTCCACCACTGAGCAGGAGGAGCATGGCCCGGCTCAAGATCTCATGAGTAATCCTGGTAACAACCTTAGACATCTATAGTGTTTTTACACTCACACAGAGTTCTTTCATGATACTTGAACAACAAAAACTAAAAGGTTCAAGCCAACAGTTAGTTCCTGCTGCCTCAGGGTTCATGGCTCTTAGGCCTGGGCAAGGCTTCAGGCAAGGTTAAGAATGCCTGATGTTGCCTCAGCGCTACAACTGTCACTTCTTTCCTTCCTTTTTTGCTGTAATGTAATTTTCATTCTTTTCCAAAATAAATCTTTAATCAACTTTTAAGTTTTAAAAGTGAAATGATTATTACATTAGGCGATGCTTTTGTGTGTGTGTGTGTGTGTGTGTGTGTGTGTGTGTGTGTGTGTGTGTGTTTTAAGGAAAGATGAATAGAAAAAGAACAAAGTTACAATGAAATTGAAATTTGGAAGTAGATTTATCAGATGTTATTAGAAAATTTTATAGTAATCCATGTCACATTTGGTAGAAAGTCTTTAATAACTTTCTGAGCTTCCTGGAAGGGAAAGCAAAGTAGCGAACAAGCCAAGTCACAGTTGTCCCACTTCTGCACTAAGCTTTAGGGTTAGTGGATTTTTTTATTTGGAAAATAATTGAAAAGTATAGAGAAAGTGATTAAAGCATGTATCTGTATTCTAAGCACTACAAGTAGGAAACTAACAAACTAATATTTTCACTAGTATTTAACAATTGTAAGTTTCCATTGATAGATTACCATGTTTGGAAACTAGTAAGAAAGGCTTGTAAATGCCATATTTGATAGAAAAAACAGTAACAATGATATTAATAAATTAAAAATAGTGCATTTTAATACTCAGTGTCTTTTATCTGGCATTTTACAATTTCCCTGAAAGTAATATTAGCAAACTAACACAATCTTATCGTCATAAACCACAAGGTGTTAATTTACACATATAATTTAATTTCCATTCTAGGTAAATGAAAATTTTAACCAGGAAATATTGCAATCATTAGTTTAGTATAATTAAAAATCATTTCCTTTAAAAGAAAGTATGGAGAGAAAATATAGAATTTTAAATTAATTTTAAAATACATATAACAGGTTGCCAAGTCACACTGGGCTTAATATGGGTGGAGAATTGATAGAATGATATGAAATGTGAATTTATTTCCAATCTTCAAAGCATTATCACAGGACATCTGAGAGCAAAGCTGAGGCTCTCTGAGTCACTGGAATATTTGAGAGTATAGGTAGACTGGTTTACCTTACTCTTGTGGTTATAATATGTAGCAGACACAGGTGTTACACTTTTATCCAGTGATCTCACAGGCAGCAAAATAAATGATTACACTTGGCATTCATAAACACAACATAATAGCCACATACTGCATAAATGTGTAAAAAAGAGACCAACGATGAAGAGAATACTACATCATCTCAGAAGGTCCTGTGGTACATGACATCCCTATTTCATGGTTAAAATTGTGTTATCCACCTCAGAGAGTTTGAATGAGAATGCTCCCTTAAGCTAATATGTTTGAATGTTTGGTACCAGACAGTGGAGCCATTTGGAACAGTTTAAGAGGTCTGGCCTTGTTGGAGAAGGTGTGTCACTGAGGGGTGGGCTCTGAGGTTTCAAAAGCTCACACAAGGACCAATGCCTTTCTCTGCCTGCTGCCTTCCTATCAGAATGTAAAGCTCTCAGTTACTGTTCTAGAACTATGCCCATGATGTTTACGGATTAATCTTCTAAACTCTAAGCAAGAACCTAGTAAATATTTTCTCTTACAAGAGTTGCTTTGGTCATGGTGATTCTTCAAACAATAGAAGACTAACTAAGACACCACCATTTAAAGTGATGTCTTATTAACTTTTAATTAAATATACCTGGTTCAATTCTATTGCAGTGATAAAATATTCAAAAAAAAAAAAAAAAAGACTAACTCAGTAAAGAAAGAATAAATTATTTTAGTCTGAAATCCCAGCCCATCACTGAGGGGAAGTTAAAGGGATAGGAAGGCACTTGAGACCACCAGTCACATCACATATACAGACTATAACAGTAACTGGTTTTTTTGTTTTGTTTTGTTTTGTTTTGTTTTTTGTTTTTTGTTTTTTGTTTTTTGTTTTTGTTTTTTTTTTTTTGCCTGATTTTATTGTGGTCTCCTCTATCTGCTAACCTAGGCCTCATCCTGGAAGCTTCTATCCTCTATACAATCTAATCTAGAATGTTTTCAGCCTCTGAGACTTACTGCTGAATAAGGTTACCTTTTATAGTTTTTTCTTAACTCTGGCTGGCTAGTTAAACTCCTGATATGTCACAGCCCACAGTTTTTCCCCAGGGCTAGGAATCCTCCCATTGAGGCATGCTTTTTAAAGAAGTTAGTGACCTATTCTGCAGCCTAGGTAAGGAGTTTCTTTTCTCTGGGTAAACTCAACAATACGAAATGGCTTATGATTCTTCCTTCAAAAGCTGCTCCTTTGATAAATCCTAGCCTTTACTTTACTGAGGATGAGTTCAGAAGGATTCTTTTTACTGCCAACTTTCATTGCAACAGCCTTAGGAAAAGTCTTCCTTACAGTACAAATCCATACAAAGTTTGCATTACCATTGAATTTACCATTCTGCTTTACATCACAAGCTGAAACTTTATTTTTTATTGAGCTTGTATTAAAAAGTACTACATATAGTAGATAGCCTAGAAGGCTGTTTTAGAGGTAGCCTGAACTTTTGTTTTCTTATTTTATCAATTAAGCATAATTTAATTCTTAAAAACTGCTCTTACATGATGACCCATTTTACACAAAGTGTTGTTTGACAAATATCACTGCTAGCATATTTTTATTTCTCTTATCAATATTGTTGTTTGTGAAGTTCTCTATATACAATAAAGACCATGGTTTAAAAACTTACCTATGGCCTGGAAGGAAATTCTAATACTCATTCTATAGACAGACACATTAGTTATTCTATACACTAACATAATTTTAAAAAAATAAAGTGATAAAATGTATGGTTAAATGGATTTTTTGAATTTTCTGTTATCTATTTTCAAAAGAAATTTATTTTCTCTATGCAGATGTTTAATTTGACATACCTATTTGTATAATTCATTTTCCAGTCTATTTATTTATTTTCCCATGGAACTGAGGTTTAACACCCATAAAAAAAAAAAACTTTAATTTGCAGGTGGATGTTACATATTATAATGATTCAATCACTAGCCTGGTTTGTTTTCTTTGAATGCTACTACTCATTTCAATGAATATATATTAATTTACAAAGATGAGCCAATCATGAAAAAACCCTTGTGAAGGCATAACAGTGTGCTTCTGAAATAGTGTTTATCCATTTCATTGCTTTATTTATGTGAAGCAGCAGTGACACTGGCAAGCCATATGTAGTGATAACAGGTGTGCGTGCCCCCTGGCTATCTTACCGATATAACCCTGCTAAGTGGTAGTCTAATCACCCAAGCTCCATGGAATACTAAATTTAAATCAGATGTTAATTGCCTCCAGAGTTCAGTTGATCTTTGCATTCAATTATCTCCCCCAAAGTCAAATGGAAATATCGCTTGACTGAGGAAATAGTGTAAGGAATTCACATCTGCTATAAGAAACTAAACTTGCAATTTACCCTTATAAAGAAAAAGAAAACACCTATTCCCAACTCTAATCTTTCTTCCTTATCTTATCTGATATTGACTTCACCAGGGGATTTGTATAATAACTAGAATATCCCCAGTTTATACCTCTATTTGTGACTTCAAGCCTGTCAAGTAAAGAACAAATCTTTCATTTTGTATCTAGTACTCTATAGCAAGTGTGGATGCCCATGTCTATGCCAACAGCCCCAGAATCCTACTGTCACAATCATGTTAACATGCCATTCTTTCCTTGGTGCTCATTTCTCCATAAACTGGTTTCTCAACTTCTCTACCTCTTTTTCTATCTTCTTCTCCATGGACATTTCACAATGGCATTTTAATGTTCTGTCTTTCCTCTCTATTTTCCCAAAGAATGTAATCAATATCTCCTCTTATACAAATGACTTCTAGTTCTAAGTCAGCCTCTGACATTCATTTAGCCCCTGTTTTCCAAATCCATCTTGTCTAAGTGAGATTGTTCCTGAAACTGGAATTTCATCTCCACCAGTACTCCCTCTCTGGAATGTATGCTTATTTCTTTTCTGCAATCCTTTCTTTTCACTATTATTTTGAGATATACTCTTCCTGATTAGCAGAGTCTCATCTCCAGTTTACAAGGTACCTGTCTCATCCTCTCAAGTGTTAGAAATGTATGCCAAAATATTTGGCTTGCTATTATCTCAATGGATATTTGAAGTCAAATTTTCAGCATAAGTTTGACTCATTATAGTAGTAATAGTAGCATGTCTGTGTGACGTATGAGTTCTCGTGTACCGCTGTGCAGGTTTGGAGGTTGGAATATTGGTCTCAGAATAATGATGTCTAAGGGTATGTAAGGAAAAAGGTTCATTTTCTCACTGATTTGAAGAAGGAAATGATGGAAAGATAAGGTTACAGTACAGTCATGAGTTTCACTGAAACAGAAAGCACCCACAATCACACATATCACACAGCACAATTCACAAAGCTGCAGGCACCTCATTAAGTCTGCACAGGGGGACTTTAGACATTTGGGGACACAAGATAGACTCCTTTCCCCCTCAAAATTAACTGCTGGTTTTGACTATAGTGGTGAACTGGGTAATTTTGCCAAAGAAAGAAAAGGTGATTGGTGTCTGACAAGGCAGCTTGCTGGTTGGGCTGGACTCTGGCTGAAGCATGGAGAGTGGTATGGAAGAATGGGAGGATGGAAAGACCCAGAGGGTTCAGGAGCCCCACAAAGAGACCATTAAGGACAGTGGCATGAACTCTGGTGCCCTCAATTTGATAACTTCCCTTTGGTGGGAGGCCCACAGGGAACACAGAGGAAGGGGAAGCAGGCTATCAGGATGAAACCTGATAGGCTGTGATCATATGGTGAAGGATGAGATCTCCTTCTTTTAGAGGTCTAGGGGAGGGGAATAGGGCAGAAGAGGGAGGGAGGGTGGAAACAGGAAGATACAATTGAGGGGATAACAATAGTGACATTATCTGAATAAATTATAATACATTTAAATTTATAAAAAAAGAAAGTCTTGAAGAAGAATATGGAAATCTTGCACCTTAAAAGTGAGTGCATAGATTATACTCTGGAATATATATGGACATAAAAGGAATTCATAATTAATGAAGAAAGAACTATGATTTTCAAAGGTAGCAGGAGAGGGTATGTGATATTATTTAGAGAAGTAAAGGGAAAAGAGAAAATTTGTAATTACGTTATAACCTTAAAAATAAAAATAAAATTATAAACTGATATTTAAATTGTTTCACTTTAAAAATCTAAAGAGTGATTGAACATTTATCTACTTAGGCTCCTTCCCTGTCCGCCCACTGGGAAGCTCTCTGACTTGTACTCCCCTACAGGAGTAACTTTCAGAAGCCATTTCTTTCTGTGGGTTCTGTGGGTCAATCTTTGGACACCATGCCTCCTAGGCAAATAAATGCTTTACCTGTGGAGACAGGCATCTCTCTGGCCCCATTCTTGTTTTGAACCCATAAATGATCTACCTTTATTGCATGTATCTCATATTTCTAATTTATTTTTTTTCTGCTAAGATTTCTCAAGGATTATAATCATGGATGTGTTACAAAGTTAAAAATTATTTGTTAAATTATACCTCCAGATATGCTGGGTACATTACCTTTACTAAAGCACATGTGGTGAGGATATGTGTCCATTCAGATAATACTCTTTATGGTTTTGTTTTGTTTTTTATTGTTTTATTGTTAATAGTAATGTGAAAAAAAAATTCCTTAATTTTACAAACTAATTTGTACTTTTATTAAAAATAAAGGGAATAAGCTGCTTTTCTGGATCAGTAGTACTTTGAATTAATTACTTTTCAAAAGCATCCTGCATTAAAAGTGTTAAACTTCTGGGAAAAAACAAATAAACCATACCATTAAAAAGATCTATTATAATGCTTGGCCAAAGTAAAAGCTAATAGTTTTAAATAAACAGATTGAAACATCTATCAGCCTACTTTTGAGGATAAAATCAATTGATGATGCAGAAATGTCACTAACCTCGTACCATACAGTGAACACCAGCTTACTTATGGCACACAATACTTGTGAAGAAGAAGATATAATTAGTATGAAGCCATCCAATTGCAAAATACCTATCTCATGCTTTCATTTTCTATCATGAAATGTATGTCTATAAACCTATCTCTTCATTCATTATTGCCCTTACTTTTTAAAATCAGACAGGCACCAAGTGAAAGGAACTGGGATGTAATTGAAAACTGGAAACACTATTTTTTTCTTTAAACTTTCATAAGATAAAACAGACAAAACTATTTAGAAAATAAAAAGTTACACACTGCCTGCCTAGTTTAATCCTAGTGAATTTTATATCAGAACAATAAATCCCTGAAAATGCACGCTTCCAATAGAACCTTGTTAAATATTTAATCATAGGCACTAGGCCCACAACCATAAGCTTTGTTCCTTATTATTATTTATTTCAGTAGTAACTTTTATTCTTTTTATGAAGGAAATCAAATGTAGAGGAATAATCACTCTTACAAACATATGTGTGCTTACCAATACCACAAAGTTCCTAGTACATATAAAGACAGCTTTATAGGGGTATCATTATTACAAGCATAACTGCTACCAAAGACAGAAGATGTGCAATACTGAAGTCAATCAAGGCAGATACGGCAAATATCTTCTTGTTTCTCTCTCTGTCTCTCTCTCTCTCTCTCTCTCTCTCTCTCTCTCTCTCTTTCTTTCTCTGTGTCTATGTCTATGTTTTCAATGTGTTCATATGTGCATTTGTACATATTGAAAATTATTGTATGTGGGTACATGTGCATGTGCAGAACCAGATCTGAGATGACATCAAATGTGCCAAACCAGTCACTGGGCAAAAATGTCCTCGTTCCTGCCACAAACAGACTTCTGCCTAAAAATGGGCCGCTTAGATGCAGATAGAGTCGACGGCTGCACTCTGACAAGACAACAAGAGAAGTCCTCAATAGTTCCTGCCTTGAGACTAAGTCTGGCAGAGAAACTGGGCCAGAAAGCAGAGAGTGCTGAGTGACTGTTCAGGTAGCACACTGTCTATGTCAATTTGTTCATTTTGAAAGCTGCTAACCTGCATTCCTGGTTCACTCAGGAATTTATGTTTTATTCCTTCTCAAGTCTCTGAGGGGCATTGAAGGCTAGATAGTATAGTTCTACAATCAAATGTAGTTGGTTAGGGATAAGATCTTTGTAGATCAAGATAAAGAAATTATTAGAGTTGAGATAAGATAGATATGGAATTTCATTCAGAAATTTAGGCCCAACAAGACAGGAAAGACGTTTACTTCAGGCTGGACAAATACAAATAGCCAAACCACTATGAAAGTGACATTTATAGAACTCATGATTATTACATGATTCTCGCTGCTGTATGTAGTTTGTTTTATACATGTGTAATAAAATAAATGTATTAAAAAAAAAACAAAACAACAACAAATCATCGTAAAACAGTCTTCCATTTATTTGACAAAAGGTTACCAGTGTGATGGCACACGCCTTTAATCCCTTTAATGCAAAATTGAATGACCACTTTGGAAATCAATCTGATGCTTTCTCAGGAAAGTGGAAATAATTCTACTCAGCTATTAAAACAAGGAAATCTTGAAATTTGCAGGCAAATGGATGGAACTAGAAATGATCATCCTGAATGAGGTAACCCAGACCCAGAAAGACATGCATGGTATATGCTCACTTGTAAGTATATATTAGCCCAACATAAATGTCCTTTAAGTGACTTCACTTAGTGGGACGTAGGAACAGATGCTAGGACTACCTTCTGTATGCTGGGCAGAGTGCTGAGAGTTGTTTGGAAGAATGAGGGAATGAAAAGACACAGAGGGTTTGGTAGCACCACAAGGAGACCATCAAGGCTGGTAGATATGGACCCAGGGCATCATGCACAAACTGTTGTACCAACCAAGGAAAATGCATGCAGTGTACCTAGACCCACTGTTCAGATATAGCCAATAGACAGCTCATTCTCCACAATTGTAGTGGAAGTGGGGACTGCCTATCACATAAACTCTGGTGCCCCCAATTGATCACTTCCTCATGGTGTGGAGGTTGGGAAGCACACAGAGGAAGGGGGAAAAAAGCTATCTGGATGAGGCCTGACAAGCTGTGGTCGTATTGTGGGAGAGGAGGTCTCATTCTGTCATGGGTCTAGGGGAGGAGAACAGGGCCGAAGAGATAGGGAGAGAGGGTGAGAATGGGAAAATACAATTGAGGGGATAACTATAGTGATGTAATCTGAATAGATTATAGTAAATTAAATTTTTTTTAATTTTTCATTTATGTTATCACTTTAGAACCCAATTCCAGCTCACTCCTTTCTCTCCTCCCAATCCTAGCCTCACACCCCTCACCTCACTTCCCCCTCTTCATCTTCTCAGAAAAGGAGACGCCCCTGAATGATACCAACCTACTCTGTTACCTAAAGTCATAGCTAGACTAAGAGTATTTTCTCACACTGATGCCAGACAAGGCATCCCAGATAGGTGAAAGGGACCTAAAGGCAGGCCACAGAGTCAGAGATAGCCCCTACTCTGTTGTTTGGGAAGCCACATCATGATCATGCTGCACATCTGCTACATATATGTAGAGATGTAGGCCCAGCCCATGCAAACTCCTAAGGCTTCCTCAATCCTTCCTCTCATCCTTCCTCAAAACTCTCCCAGATTGGACTATTGTTTAGCTGAGGGTCTTTGCATCCATTTCCATCAGTTTCTGGATGAAGCTTCTCAGAAGAAAGTCATGCTAGACTCCTGTCTTCAAGCATGCAGAGTATCATTCATAGTGTCAGGGTTTGATTCTCTCCCATGAGGTAGGTTTTAAGTTGGACCGGTCATTTGTTTTTATAAATAAAAAAGTCCCCAAAACTTAATTTTACCAATAAAGACTCGGGAGCCAGATGATGTGGTAAAAACCTTCTACATCAGAGAGGCAGAGAAAGCACCCTCCAAATCTTCCTACTCAGCCAACTCCAAAAAGAAAAAGTCTTTATGCTGAGCTTACATCTCAGAGGGAATAACCTAAAAGCCCTTCTTCTCCATGATATCTTAAATAACATTCAACTCAAAGTTCCTCCTTTGTGTTTAATCCCTGTGAACTGGTTACTTGCTTCACCTCTTAACCTAGGGTTAACTTTATTTAGCACTTGTTTACAGAAATCTCCTGGATTAAAGATGTTGAGCTAGAACTGAGCCACTCTACAACTAGAAAGGGTTTTTTTACAGTTCACAATCTTGGCATTCACAATGATATCAAATACCCTGCAAGATTTCCCCCTTTTTGTCTAAATAAATGCCTTTTTTCTAACATCAATATACTATATACTGTTGGATAAAAATTACACTCACAGTGTCTAGGCCATATGTATTTAGCAACCTTGGAGAAAGTAGTCGTCTATCTGATGTTAGTATGTTCAAAGTTCTGCACCTAATTCAGTTTCTATCAAGACTTGCATTACCAATAAAAACATATCTTTTTAAAGCTGGGCATTGTGGTACGCACCTTTGATCTCAGCACTTAGGAGGCAGATGCAAGTGAATTTCTGTGAGATTGAAGCCAGCCTGATGTACCAAGTGAGTCTAGGACAGCCAAGGCTCCACAGAGAAATCCTGTCTCGAAATACCAAAAGGAAACAAACAAACAAAACCCAAAACAAAACAAAACACCAACACCAACAAAAAAAAACCCTACATCTTTTTAGACCTAAAATATCTTCTTAAATTCTAAACAACTAAGTTTAATTGGAAGCCCTTAACAATCTAGTCTTTAGTCCCATCAGAGCCCTAAGAAAAATAAACATTATCTGAATAAAAAGGAAATGTAGTGCAAAGCAGCTTACAAAACAATAAAAAAAATACAGAAATAGCTGATTGCCTTGACAGTCCCCCCAAATTTCTCTATAATATTAGAGCATCATCTTCAGCCTTCTGCCTCAGAATATCTCACAGACTTTTCTGTTAAGCAGGTATATGAAGGACTTGCCTACCTTGTCCTTGCAAAGCTCAGCAGTCAACTTTATTTTTCTGCATCCAGTTTGTCCAATATTCTGTACATAACTGAAAGAGGGCATACTCTTTGTTCATTGGATAGCTTGCCATGTATGAATAAAACTCCATATGGATGTTCTTTGATGCTCTTTGAAGTAGAATGGGGGTGTTATCAGAAGCTAATATGTCTTTTTGTCAAAAAAGTATTACATTACTAAACCATCTTTAAAATCCACTTTCTATAGATCTCTGAGGTTTTTGAAGACCATCTATACATCTCTATTATATCTGAATCACTTTTTTCTAGCTATATACTGTATATTGTCCAATTAACTTAGAAAACACCAGTGACTAACTAAACTAGTATCACACAAAATCACAAATTTGATTGACTGTTAATTTGCATTTCTTAATTATTAGCTTTCAAATGGACTAGAAACTCACATTGCATTTTTAAGAATTACATAGGTACAATACCCTAAAAAATGATAAATAGTATGTTATGACCAAAGTGTAATCTTAATTTTTATCAGTATACAAGATCTATACCAACGTAACCAAATACACCCTTAATTTTTTATCAGTATACAAAGATCTATAAGAGTAGATGTAAAAGTCTACCCTTTTCCCTATTATTCCTATATTATTTCTATACCCATCCTTTTTTCTTTTCATCCTTTCCTCCCCCTTTCCCTCTAACAATAGATAGGAAAGAAAGAAGATTGGAAAAAAGAAAAAGAAATAAAGAAATCCCTGTATCTAATGTCCTATACTTTGTTTCCTCCCTAAGGAAGACCATTAACAACTTGCAGCCAATCCCCTAAAAGGAGGACAAACATCCATGACCCATCGAATGGTCGAAAACAACCCAGCCCACCTATAGTGTATGGGGTGTTACTCTCTTAAACTCGCTTCTTGCTGATGTGGTATGTCGTTTCCTTCTGGGGGCCCAAGAAATTGGGGAAATGTTCAAGTCTTAAGAAAGTTAGCTGTAAAAGTTGCTTTCTAGTCTCTATGTTTGTGAAAATGCAGGCTCAAATGAAGTCCTGTGAGGCTGGACCATCTTAGCCTTTTGATGTTGTTCTAGATGCAGTGTTGAGGCCTACCAAATTGAGACATGTCCCGGCCTTGCTGCCTAACATATGAACACTCATTTTGTCTTCCCTATGTTGCAATTCAATACTTGCTGCTTAGAGTAGAATATTAACAAAGATGATAAACATGTGTTCTGCTTGTGTTAATGATAAATACGTGTTTTTCAACAATAACCTACTATTTTCCTTTATCATCAGAATGAATAGGGAATTGGAAAGTCGGCAATTTCCCCTGCCCTATATCCCAGCCAATCAGCTTGAAGGTCGGCTGAAATGTTTTGTATGGTTATCTAGGCACAATGTGCCTTCCTAATGGTTGTGAGTTTTTCCTTTAAAAAGCTCACTCTGAGAACAATTTGAGGTCACAGACTTGGTACTCAAAGCTATACTGTGTCCCTAAACTGTCAGTCTTTGTTAAGCATTCAATAAAGTTTCATTTATCTGAGGCTAGTATCCAGTTGGTGAGTGTGTGACTATTCCTGGACCCCAACATGCATATTTTCACGGAAAGAGTCAGTCTGCAAGGCTAAATCACCTGAGTCACTTGTCTTGTCTACTTTGGTGTCTCTTCTTCTTCTTCTTCTTCTTCTTCTTCTTCTTCTTCTTCTTCTTCTTCTTCTTCTTCTTCTTCTTTTTCTTCTTCTTCTTCTTCTTCTTCTTCTTCTTCTTCTTCTTCTTCTTCTTCTTCTTCTTCTTCTTCTTGTCCTTGTCCTCCTCCTCTTCTTCTTCTTCCTCCTCCCCTCCTCCTCCTCCTCCTTCTTCTTCTTCTTCTCCTTCTTCTTCTTCTTCTTCTTCTTCTTCTTCTTCTTCTTCTTCTTCTTCTTCTTCTTCTTCTTCTTCTTCAGATGTTTCACTTGTCAAGTAGTCTTGAGATTGTTTAGTTGTATGCTTTTTTTCTGGAAAGATAAAAACAAAACTCTGCTCCAACCGTAACTCTTGAGAATTCCTGGGGGATTCTTTTGCTTGATGAGTTATATATTTCCTAGAATAAAATGGTTTTTGGTAATGGAAAACATATTATGTCTCAATTGAAATTTAGGAAAAAAAAGCTCTTTTGAAATTTTGAACTAAATATACATTTAAGTTTATTTATTTTTAGATCACAAATGGCATTCAGATTGAATTTCAGTCTGCCTTTTGTAAACAGCTCTTAAATTGAAATCCCAAAAATTTGGATTGAAGGTGTAAACCACCCCCACTCCCAGTTCATTATAACTCTAGAATATAGAAAACAACTAATTTATAGATGTCCACCTGTCTCTGCTGGGATTAAAGGCATGTGCTACAACTGCCCTGCTCAAATATTTTGTCTCAGCTCCAAATTTCTCCAAATCTTAGATTTTTAAAAAATAAAGTTGAACTATAGTAATCCTTTGAATTTACTTAAAACATTTCAAATCTCTTAACTGACTTTTTAATACTAAACAGCAGAAATATTCTTAAAAGCTGATGTCCATGAAGGTGTGAGCTACAGGACAATTTACATCTAACATTCTAACATGAAATTAAGACACATGCTTTAAGAAAACCCACTTTTTATTTATTGTCAGAAAGACAAGTATGCCTTTGGTAAATTATCATTTGAACATATTATTTTTTAATGTCAAGTTAATCACTTAAATGTAGGGCAGTTGGTACCTTTGACCTATTGACCCATCATATTCCATTTATGGACAATCTGGTCAGTCTGTGACAGTTCTCAATAAATACCTTCGTGGCTATTTTATTCACATATGGTTTTAATTTTCTTACTTGTTCTTCTGGCCCTATACATTCAACCTCTCTGGTGCTTTGTTTTACCTGAGACAAAGTTCTAGTCCCTAGATTCTGCATATTTATTCTGTGATGAGGATAATCTGGATGCCAAGATTTTTGTGAAATTATCCTTACATCTGTTTCTGTATCTACTAAACTTTCAATCCCAGTGCCATTTATTTTTATTTTTAGCTTAGGTCTCTAGAATTCATGGCAGTTTGTCAAAATATTTGTTTTATAGTCTCTCGTAACTTTTTTTTTTTTTTTGTTTTATATATTGAAGCTGTTCTGTCCTTTATTATGTCTAGAGCGATATTGTTTTTAACAACATTTATTAAATTTTTTAATTGCTGTGTAGATAAGCTTCTTCCTTGCTGACACAGAACTATTGAACTGAGCTTGATGTTGAGGCCTTCGGGAAGCTTCCTCATGCATTTGCTGATGGCAAAAGGTTACCTTGCATGGCCAAAGGTTACCCTTCTTGATATGCATTCATTAGCCCAATGCCAAACATTGCCATGCCTTCTGCCTACTCCAGAAGGCTTAGGCCTTCTTTTTGGATTATGTCTAGAAAAAACATTGTTTCAGGGACCACCTTGCCAACAATCCCCTTTCAAGTGGTCTTGCTTTCCACAACTAAAACATCTGCCATTTTGGTTTGTCTGAAGACTTTAAAAATTACTTCTATCCAATTAGTATCATAAGCCTAAGATCCAATATCAGCATTATCTCAAATCCATTCCTCTATTGGTGCTGATATTGCATTAAAAGGTCTAATCATTCTTTTGCATTCTGAACTAGCATTTTCAAAAGCTAAAGATTCAATCAGGATATTTCTGGCTTCTGAATCTGATACTAATCTATTTACAGCTAAAGCCCATCTTTGCAGCAACAACAACAAAAATAAGTGAAGGCTACTTTTGGGCACTGTATAATTTTAGCAAATGAGTGAGACCTCTTTCCTGATCCTTCAACCTTATCCAAAATATTTAAAGCTTCTAGACAACATAGTACCAAGGTATGATCATCCAACTGAAGCTTCTTTTGTAAATCAACACATTGACCTTTACCTAGCAACAGATCCTGGGAAATATCAAGACCTTTGGCCAGATTTCATGATTCCATGGCCCTCCTTTTTTTTCCACGATGTTTGCCATTTAATTTAGGACTAGTTTCCAATATTGTTAAATCTTTCCAGTCTTGGAGGGATAATCCTATTCAGAGTCTCCAATAAATTTAGAATTTGCTTCACATAGGAAAAGACTGTTTCTTTAAATCTCCAGAAAACTAATATCTCTATAGATTTCCATTTAATTCCATTATTATCTTAGAGGTGCCTATTTTTTTTTTTTTTTGATATATCTTGTATAGTAACTGGATAAACAAAGGTTGGCTTTCTAAGAAACCTTAATCTACCCCCTTTCAGTTTCATTGTTTGGTGGTGCTATAATCTCTTGTCTAAAGCTTTTTGTTTGTGTCTGAGAATTATCCACATTCTCAATTATATGTTTTTTTAAAGCTGGTTTCAATTCCTCTATCTGTGTCCATGTATTTTTCTTATTCTTCTTTGTAAGTCTCTCTAATTTTCCTACCAATTCACTTTTTATTTGAGTGAGTAAAGAGAGCCATTAAGAATAAAGTGTAAAATATCAAAATGATAATAACCATAATTGATATTGGGATAATTTCAATTAAATTATCTAGTTTTTCATTTTCTCCTTCTTTTTCAGGCTATCAAGAATAGCACCATACAGGGTACTAAAGCCTTCTATTATGGTACTTCCCTTTCTTAACTCTATCCTTGAAGACCTCCCAGATGATTTACCAATTCTGGAGCTCATCAGTTGTCTACAGCTTGATTACACTCTGTCAATGGGGTCTTGCCACAAGTTGGAGTACCAAAATGTTGTTATATATTTTTCAAAAAGGTCTCAACTGTTCAATTTTACCAATACAGACCCAGGAACCAGATGGTAGAGCGAAAACATACTAGTTCAGAGAGCCAAAGAAAGCACACAGCCAATCTTCCTACTCAGCCAACATTCCAAAAGGAAGTCTTTCTACTCTGTTCACATTTCAGAAGGAAAAAAACCAAAAGTCAAAAGTCAAAACCAAAAGCCTTTCTTCACCATGATGTCTTAAATACCCTTCAACTCAATGTCCTGCCTCTCTGTTTAGTCCCTCTCAGCTGGTTACTTGCTTTGCCTCTTGACCTAGGGTTAACTTTATTTAGCTCTTGTTTACAAAAAGCAATTGGATTAAAGCTGCACTGCATACTTTTTTTTTTTTTTTTTTTTTACAGAACACAGGGAGTTCTTTCATTAAAGGCATTGTGATAAGGCTGAGCTACTCCACAACTAAATACAGGGTTTTACAGTTCACAAGCTTGGTGTTTATAATGGGATCAAATATCCTGCAACTGTCATTGGCTTGTCATTCCCTCAATCTCTGCTCCATCTTTATCCCTACACTTCTTTTAGGCAGGGCAATTTTTGAGTTGAAGGGCTTATGGTTGAGTTGGTATTACTTTCCCTCCACTGGAAATGCCACCTAGCTACAGAAGGTGGCATCTTCAGGCTCCTTAATATCTAGTGCTATAAGTTCAGTGAGGGTAACTCCATAGACTCCCAGGGGCTGCCCTTGTTCCAGAAATGCTCCTTCACCAATTTCTACTCTTTCTCAAGGTCCTCCCACTCCCAATTCCCCACCACCTACATCCCACTGCAAAGCTCCTTCATTTCTCCATACCTGATTTCCACTCAACAAAAACATCATGCATTTATCTAGCAAAGATCATCCTGAGTAAGGTAACCCAGACCCAGAAAGATATACATGGTATGCACTCATAAGTGGACATTAGCAATAATGTACAAGATAGCTGTGCTACAACCTGCAGACCCTAAGAAGCCAAAGAGGGACCATGGAGGATGATTGAATATCCTGCAGAAACGGAAATAAAATAGACATCTGAAGAAGATGGAAGAAGGGAGGGAGACAGCATGGAGAGGGTGAGCTCTGATATTTACATATGTAAGCCACACATTTTAGTCACTGAGCCATCTCTCCAGCCCTGATTCTCTAGACATATGTTTAAATTAACTGTGCTCTATATAAATTCATTAATTTAGTCTCAATATATGGAATCATCTATTACTGGAGTGCTGCACACACTGAAGCTAGTGTTTATGCATCTTTCAGATAGATAATATGCCTAAGGATGCCTCCATTGACGCTTGAGAATTGGTGTACAAGTCCAATACATGTTTCATAGAAAACTGTATTTGTCTTTCATGGTCTAATTCTCAAGGATGAAAAGCTTTCAAATGAACTTGTACACTCCACAAGAGCAGGAAACATGTTTATTTTAGTTCAATAGGCCTTCACATATTAGACCATCAACACACATGGAGGGAAATGGTTGTAAAATTTGACACTTAAGTGAAAAACGCTGAGAGATAACAAAAGGAAAAGAAACTTTGATCTGCAAAGCTTATGTGAATGTGAAGTAGGGAAGAAAACTACTCAGATGTGTACACAGGTTGGTTTATTTGAAACATGAGATATATCAGTACAACGAGAATGCACGTGGTAGAGCCAATAGTGAAAAAAAGCACCTCTAATAAATATTAATATTATTAATGACATGTGAGTGCTATGGTATCTCCTACCTTCCCTCTTTATCTGTCAACCCAATTGGGCCATAAAACGGCAAACAAGTTGATGAAGTATCATTTGTGTGTATGTCCATGAAAGTATTCATAGCATAGTTTAGCATTTGAATTAATATGGAAGCAGATGGTCTTCTCTAAAATGTTTGGCATCCCTTTATACAATGGAACTCTAAAGAGAACAAATGGCATGGGGAGACTGGAGAACCTCTAACCCTTGGGCTAAAAGCACAGTTTCATCTGCCCCAGGCTTTCATCTCTCCTTAGCTTGAGACTAAATGTGCAGAGTAAAGCTTTGATATATAAATCGTCTTATAAATGACTCTGTGTGTGTGTGTGTGTGTGTGTGTGTGTGTGTGTGTGTGTGTGTGTGTGTAGGAAAATATGTATCTTTCTTATTGATTTTGTGTCTTTGAAGAACCCTGGCTATTCATATTCTTGGTGAACTGAAATTCTGATTGTTCCATTTTGTCATGTAAAACCATTACAAGTTAGCTCGTTGGGTGATCTAGGGACAGATAACTGGTCTCCTTAGATTACCTATCACTGAATCATGAGGAATTAAATCAACTTGCTGAACCTAGAGCATATTATCCACACATTAAAAAGCACTTGCATAGTAAGAGCCAGATGTTATAATAGCAGAGTTTGACAGTCTTTTTCAGAGGGTGAGGGTACTTTGCAAAGTAAAAAGGAAATAAGGGGAAAACCCAAACCATAAAAACAAAACAAAACAGTCTTTTTTAGTTATCTTGGCATTACAAAGCAGGAATCTGTGTCTCCTTTTTATTACAGTAGTATAAACTGAAGGCCCCAGGGGGAAAAACAGGCTTATGACATAGAATTTACAAGGCTGTTTGACTAATTAGAGCATTTTAATTGTGGAGAGTTCTAAAGTTGTTGTTCCACAGCCAACATATCTTTAATCCTTTTAATAGTCAACTATTGCTTACTTCTGTTCCCAACTGTGGCTGCTCATACGGGGCTCAAATAAATTTTCTGTTCTTTTTGGCATGAGATCAGTACTTTATTTTGACAGCAGTAATGTATCTATTTAAATAATAAAATATGATAAATGACTACAAAGATATAGTCATAAAAGGATATCTAGCAACATTCACTTATATTCTTGGGGGTCTCTAATCTGGATCTTCATGTTATAAGAAAACCTATGCTGTAAAGAAAGATCAAGCCTAGGCATACCTGTCAATCAATGCAGCTTAGGGAGACTGCCCAGTCCAGTCATGTAAGCCAAAATCAATGGTTCTCAATGTCTTGAGATGTAGTTCATGAACCTCCAATAGCATCTGAGAATATCTGAAATGGGCTGTGAAATCAAAGTCTCTCCTTTTCATTAGTTCCCTGTTTGTCTTTTTCTGCTAGGTTGACAACTAGCCAGATGCACACACCAGGGATGCTGAAGCATCTGCTTCTGTAACACAAGTCAAGAGAGAAGAAGCATGCCAAGCTAAGCAGCCTCTGGACTCTTGGCCGTGTATGCTTGTTAGGAGGCATCACTCGTACTCACAGGTATTTTTGACAATACATAAACATGTTAATTTCATAAAACCAAGATTTTTTTAGCATTCTTCAATGAAATGTTATTTGTTTCAAGCTAAGTATGTATTATGTGTATGCTATTATTATGAGAACGATTATGGCCCTTGATAATTGACATGTTGAAGTTTTTGTCTCTATTATCTTTTAATATGACTGTGCTTGAGACAATGTGTCAGGATACTGGAAAGATTAAATATGGTGGCTTTAAGATATGCCCTAACCATATTAACATCTGAAACAGAGAGAGAGAGAGAGAGAGAGAGAGAGAGAGAGAGAGAGAGAGAGAGAGAGAAATATATACTTACAGAAGGAGAAAGGGATGGAGAAGACAGGGGAGAGAGAAGAAATGGAGTGGGAGTCATAGCAGAGAACAGAGGAAAGAGAATAAAAGAAAGATGGAAACAAGGAGGGAGGGAGGGAGGCAGGGAGGCAGGGAGGGAGGGAATGGCGAGGGAGAATTAGACATGCACACAAAGAATTCACAATCACAGAGCATGCACAGAGTCTGGGTTATGAAGGTGAGAAGTCTCAAAAGGTGATTCTTCTATAATGCCTTCTGTGCATAGGCCTGTGAGGAAATGAGTTTTTGTCAGTTACAGGCATTAGTCTCTGCCTAGGCCCTTCTCATATTCATGAAAGCCCTAGCACTACAGCAGCTCAACTGGCCAGTAGTGCCACGTGCCTAAGATCCTTGCGCTAGGCAGGCAGAGACACACAGATTGCTGGGATGAAAAATAAATAAAAAAAGAACCACAGCAGTTCACTATTACATAAAACTTGTCTCATGGAAAAATATTTAGAGAACTTGGCTCTTCATACTTATATTTCTTTGATAGAAAACTATTTTAAGTGAAAAATAATAGAAAACAGTTTATTCAATATACATATTTTCTTGAGAAAGTAAATAATTTTTAAGTAAAAGAATGGCAGCATCAATTGTTAATACTAAAGTACTTGATAGCATTCCAAGATTGTTGCAAGATGGATGGTCATTTGAGTAAATTGGATATATTTTATAAGAAAATGTATCAGACTTTGGAAGACGAATTTATCTCAATGAATGAGTATTTAGGAAATGACCTATGCATGGCATATTAGAAACAACTCATGAATAATATGTCTGTTCATAATCCAGTCATGGGCAAAATATAGCCATGGATATTTAATATAAGAAACTGCAGGCGTAAGTTTATTGACCCAGTTTCACATGCAACTGAATTCCTAGCAAACTACATTTCAAATTTTACTATCATATCAAAAAAGAATATTCACCCATACCAAACAAGGCATAAGACACCTCTCCCTGTCCAGATTTTCATCAGTATGAAATCAGATTTTCTTATCTGCCTCAGTCATCATGACAACTTGCAAGATTAAGAAGCTACATACTCTCCATTATGTATAGAATAAAAGAGGTTTGCATGAATGAAAAATAATGACATGAAAAGCAATGTCACTCTTTCCAAATATTTTGTTTTGAAAATATCTATTAATACAATTATAAAAGACAAAATTTAAAGAAATTGTCACTACTAAAATACATTAATAGTTACTTTCAATGTTCTGTTTTACTTTCTAATATCATGAGTATTGATGGTTAAAATATACATCAGTAGACATTTTGGGGTCATGCACATAAAATGCTTTCAGACAAAAATTAGTTTGGGATGTTCTATTCCAGATGTTTGGGCAATTGAGTCATCATCAGCCTCTCAGAGGATGCCAACTGAGTTCACAAACACAACTGAAGAGATACAACCCTTCTTTCCTGGGTTCTTACTTAGTTCCTCACCCACCGATTCCAACCACACATGGGATGGTTAGTAGTTTATGCACTCCGTATAGGAGGCTTATGCTTCAGTGACAAATATCTGAGATACTAGCCATCATTTCTTTATTTTCTTGCTAAATTTAGTATCTTTCTTGAATCCCTATGTTTCTGTTAAGTATCCAGTTCCATAAAGTAAACACATAATGATTTACATAGAATTTCCGTCCTGCCTCAGCTGAGCACCTCTGGGTTTACATGAAAGATCCTATGAAGTAGCTCAAGAAAGCCTTCAGTTTTCTCTATTTCCATAGCCAGAAATTTAATCCAGGCACAGCTCTCACCCTGTGATGGTAATAGCCTTCAAATGGTTCTTCCCTCTTTTGATTGCCCTCGCAGTTAGGTATGCAGTGTATGTAAGGATTTATGTCTTTTAAGGGTAAAATTGACATTATTAGCTCCTGCCTCCAGCATTTTCAGGACTTGCCATCAGCTTCAGGATGAAGAACAAACTCTTTCAAGGTACAAATAATCTTCACCTCACCTCATTTGGCTTTTGCTGTCCACTTGACCTTGTATTTCTCACTAGCATTACTGTGACCTCAATGTTTTATTGTACTAACAATAGCTTGCAATATAAGCCAGAACTTCTAACTCCTACCTTGTATGCTCACCTCTCCATCTGTTACAGCCTGCTGGCATTCAAGGTATCCAATTGGATAACATCCCTTTTGAAGAGCATCCAGAGGAATGAGTACTTATACTATACATGTTCCTACCATTAGTTTTAGTATTTATTAGAATATACTATTACACTGCACTAGGAGCTTCCTGAGAGAAGGAATTACACTCCACATTTGTGGCACTGAATCCCACTGTTCGTCACAGTGATGAACATACATCTGTGTGTTGAATAAAGAAATTTGTTTTAATGCAGTATACATTACCACAGGTTTTAAAAAAATGCTGTAGTCACATTCAGTAGGAGTTATATATTAAGCAGATATTCATACATTAAAAGGTTATAAATTGTCCTTAAATAAGTCAATAGCATTTTCAAAAATAACAGATCATACCTAAACACGGTATAGTCTGTTAATAAGAAGATATCACTGGTTTTATAACATTTACTCTAAGTGTTGAAGTCTACCTTTTTATTATTTTATATATGCTTAATGTGGCAGTATGGAATAGATTATTGTATTCATGCTTTCTTTTTTTTTTTTCTTTCTACTTATTTTTTTTATTAATTTATTCTTGTTACATCTCAATGGTTATTCCATCCCTTGTATCCTCCCATTCTTCCCTCCCTCCCATTTTCCCATTATTCCCCTCCCCTATGACTGTTCCTGAGGGGGATTACCTCCCCCTGTATATGCTCATAGGGTATCAAGTCTCTTCTTGGTAACCTGCTGTCCTTCCTCTGAGTGCCACCAAGTCTCCCCCTCTGGGGGATATGGTCAAATGTGAGACACCAGAGTATGTGAGAAAGTCATATCCCACTCTCTACTCAACTGTGGAGAATGTTCTGACCATTGGCTATATCTGGGTAGGGGTTTAAAGTTTACCGCCTGTATTGTCCTTGGCAGGTGCCTTAGTTTGAGCGGGACCCCAGGGCCCAAACAGTGAGAGAAACTTCATTCTATGTTCAGTGAAATCTTCATGCTTCAAATATATATAGCATTTAGTTCATCACAGAACAATTATTCTCCATAAGTTGCCAAATAAAAACTCAATCTATCCCTCAAAAAGTGTGTTTCTACTTGTAATGTAGAAAAAAGAAAGAAATAGATACATTTGCACATAGATAAAGTGTGATCTCACTGAGTTTCTAGAAAGATCACTTGGGCTACAGTTTTGAAGATGGATAACAAAGGAGGCTAATGAATGTTGTTCATCTGCATTTCCCAATGTAGTTTCCAGTCTTTTCCTTGCAAAGAGGTTGGCTAAGTGAATGACGTTGACTGTCTTCTGTTTATTTATGCTTCTAATTTATTATTTCCAATAGAGATATGCCATGAACATCTTGACTTCAGACTCATTATCTCTCTTAATTTTCAGCAACTGATTATCTACAGTTAATGACTACTGCCCCATAGCAACGTTCTAGTCCAACCCAAACACTGACCCCTTCCTCTCTCTAGTGTGAGATCCACCAGCAGAACACAAGATATTCTTTAAAGCATAAGTGAAAATGTGAGATAATGTTCTTGTCACTAGATTAGTCTTCAGATAATGGCACTTGGCATGTTGGAAAAGTATTTTTCTTGTTAAACTTTGACATATATAAGAGTAATTTTCTGGATTTCTGAGAAATTTCTTTTAAAATTAAGAACCAACTGCATTTGAGTGAGAGAGACCAAGCAATATATAGGCCTCATGTGTAATTTTTCCTAATACTATATTTCACTCTTTCTGTTTTCTCCCTTGCAATATTCACATCTTCTACTGTGGTTCTTATACCAAGGGTTCATGAATTGAAGCTTAAATCTCCAGAACAACAATATTCAAAAGTAGTATAACTTTTAAGTGTGGAGGTAGTGACACATCAGTGAGGCTTCCAGTTTAGGAAGTAACTGATGTTGTTCCTGAGAGACTCTTGTTAATATTCATAAAAACCCCTATAAAACCAGGTAAGAACCTCCCTTCCCCATCCCTTTTGTTTTCTTTCTTGAAATGCAATCTCTTCTCCTTGGAGTTTGCTTTTTGTTTTGTTGTTGCTGCTGCTGCTGGTGGTGGTGGTGTTTGAGACAGGGTTCACTTTGTGGGGCCTAGGCTGTCTTGGACTAGCTTTGTAGACCAGGTTGGCCTAGAATTCACAGAGAGCCACCTGTCTCTGCCTCCCTGAGTGCTGTTATTAGAATAGGCATGAGCTACTGCCCATGGCTTCAATCTTTCCTTTTTGCATATGCTTCTGCCATGTTGCCATACACTCTCAGGAGTTGAAACTCTCACCATATCCAGACCTTCATATCTAAGTGGATAAAATGCATGAGTTGAACAGATATATTTTCTTTTCTCTCAACATATTTTTGCTATGCCAAATAGAATGGCCTCAAACTTATGATCTTCATGCATTAGGTGGAAACTGCCAAGTGCTAGAATTTCAGGGGTGGATGCACCTTCAAGGCAAAACAAATACTTTTCTTTTAAAATTTCCAACCTTATTTATCTTATAGTAGTATCTGAAATGAGCTAAGACTAATGCTAAGCAACACATGTAGAAAGTGAATATTTATTTACTTCCTGTTCCTGGTCCTCTCAAAGCAGACAAAGGTACTGGTGGGAAGTGACAAAGACAACTGTCTAGAGGCTGTAAAAGGAATAAAATCATTGTATCTTTTACTTCAGCATCTTGATGGAATTTTGTGATGATGATAGTCTTGCAACTGCATGATAAATGCAGATGAAGGACAAGATAATTTAATCTTCCTGTTGGAAATGAAAGACTTCCCTTCTTTCATGTCTCTTTTAGAGTGTTTATTAGACAAAGTTGTAACTGTATGTTTTGTCTCTTTCTTTAATATGTGTAATGTTTTATAATAGTTTGATTCACTTCTTGCCAACTTCCACACACACAAAATATTTTCCTGCCAAGTGTGGTAGTGCACACCTTTAATCCTAACACTGCAGAGGCAGAGGCAGAGGCAAGCAGATCTCTATGAGTTAGAGGCCAGAGTAGTCTATATAAGCAAGTCTAGGGCAGGCAGGGCTCTGTTACACAGAGAAACCCTGTGTCAAACAAACAAATAATCAAAAAAAAATTATACTTTTATTTTATTACACATGTATAAAACAAACTACATATAGCAGGGAGAATCATGTGACAATCATGAGAATAATGAGTTCTATACATGTTACATTCATAGTGACTTGGCCATCTGCATTCATCTCCTTTGAAGTAAGTGTTTTTCCTGTCTTGTTGGGTCTAGATTTCCGAATGAGATTCAGTATCTATCTTTGCTCAACTCTAATGACTTAACTTCTTTATCTTGATCTTAAACGATCTTGTCCCCTAACCAGTTAAACTTGGTTATAGAACTATATTATCTTGTCTTCAATGCCCCTCAGAGACTTGAGAAGGAATAAAACCTAAGTTCCTGAGTGTGGGTTAGCAGTTTCCAAAATGTACAAATTGACTTAAGACAGTTTACTGCCTGACCAGTCCCCAATACACTTTATAATGTTGGAGCCTCATCTTCAGCTTTCTGGCCTAATATCTCTGCCAGTCTTGTTTGCAGGGCCGGAACTATTGAGGACTTGCTTACCCTGACTTGGCAGAGTGCGGCCGTCAACTCTGCCTACATCTAAGTTGCCCATTTTTAGGCAGATTCTGTTAGTGACAGGAACAAGGACATTTTGCCCAGTGGTTATTTTGCCACCTTTGAAGCCATGTCATAAGGAGGCTCTTTGATGCTCATCATCTTCTTTGAGGTCGGCCATGTGTTGTCAGGAGTTAACTTGTCTTGTTGTCGAATAATGAGAAAATATCATCCCTGTAAAAAAAATGTAGAGCAGAAAGATTACAGGCTAGAAATGAAAAACTGCTTTCAGGGGCAGTTGAAATAGATTTGATAAAGTTGAAATATAAGTTTATACTTTTATTTTAGTTGTACTAAATTTAAGATGACTATGCAATCTATCATATATATCTATCATTTAACTATCTATCATCTGTCACTTGTTCCTCTCCTTTTGTATGAATATATATAATTATACATATACATATAGATAGATATATGATATATATCATCCATATGTGATATATATGATGTTTTAAGAAATACACACACACACACACACACACACACACATATATATATATATGTATATATATATATATATATATATATATATACATATATATATATATATATATTCTGAAGAATAGAAATACCTAACCTTGGTTGCCATTATTTAAAAAAACAAAATACAAGAATCATGGAAGATTTTCCATTTGGTCCTAGACTCAATACTTAAGAAATCTCAAAATATCACTTTCTGAATATATAAACCCCATCACAGCTCATCTCTTCCTTCATCTTTGACTATTTACATAGGTTTTAGTATTATTATTGTTTATAATTTGGGTCCTGTAATTTATTCTGAGGAAAGCTAACCTGGTTAAAATATATTCTACTATGTACTATATTCTGTGCATACTCGTATGGCTCTATTTATTTGTCACTAAGAATATGAATTAGTCATCCTCCAGTGTTTCTAATATTCAACATGATCCATTTGGATATTATCTCTCAAATATTTCCTTTTATTACTCTGCAATAGAGCCTTTTGGTGATACCCACTGTCCTGAACACCACATGCATGTTATAAGAGACTTATAATATTAAATTCCTTCTATTCACACTCTAGCAAACCTGAAGACTTTAACTAATCTACATTATCTATAAAGGTATAGGCTTCTAAAATACAGTTATTCTCAAGGAAGATTTTCCTCCTCCAGAATATACAGAAAGAGGGAGAGAGTCTATGTCTTTCTCTTCACTCCTGCACTGTCAGTGAAAAGAGCTTTGCCCACAACAAGGGGGTCCTTAATAAGAATTGCTGAGTGAATAAATAGATTGAAGATTCTGCTTGTTTCTTTTAAATGTTTTCTTAATTTATACAGTGGTAATCCCCAAAGAGGTCAAGTCCGACTTCAATAGTTGCAGTACCCTATGGGTTTAACAATTTGTGAGAATGCACAGAATCCCACAAAACTCAATAAGAACAGAACTTTTGATATTTTTAAAGCCTTACAAGATATGTGGAGAACAGGCAGACCCTGTATTCATATTGTTTATATCCAGTCTGAAGCCAATTTGAGTCGTATCAATTACCTAGACTTTATTTTTAAATGCAGGGCAATTATTTTAAATAACAATCACACTTAGATATAAGTATCTTTAGATTTATGCATAATATAATGATAATCAGAATTAATCATGTTGGAATCTTTCAGTTAAGTTCAGTTTAGTTGAAAAAGAAGAATATTTCATTGGCATATGTGAATTAATCCTGAAGCCAGACTACCTGAGTTTATACCCGAACTCTACCACCTAGAAAAAATGTGCACCGTTATACAATGTAGTGGTCTTCTATTTGCTTCATTTGTTTGTTGTAGGTATGCTTATAATAAATTAGATAAAAGTGTTATTTATAATAAATCAATCTGAGCATATGACCCATGCCCCTTAGCAGGCAGAGACAGATGGCCTCTGTGTATTCAGAATCACTCTCTTCTACGTGGTGAACTCCAACCAGGGATGCACAGTGAGACCCTGTCTCAAAAAAACAAAATCAAAAACAAACACCCACTAAAACCAGACAAAGAAACAAAATAAGTAAATGTTGTATTATTAGAAGTCATTTTATTTTTAGGTTGGCTACCCCCCACATTAGGGGACCCACATGAAGACCAAGCTACATATTGGGTACATATGTTTAGGGAGCCTAGCTACCATCCATATATGGCCCTTGGTTGGTGTTTCAGTCTACACAAGCCCTCTTGGGCCCAGGTTACTTGGTTCTGTTAGTGTCTGTTTCCTCTGGGTCCTTCTACCCTTCCAAAAGGATCTCTGCACTCCACCCAATGATTGGCTGTGACTTTCAGCATCTTATTCAATCCTTTGCTGTGTGGCATCTCAGAGGACAGCTACAGTAGGCTCCCATCATGTGTGTCTTTCTATGTCTAGGTTACCTCACTCAGGATAATCTTTCCTAGTTCAACCCATTTGCCTGCAAATTTTATTATTTCCTTGTTTTTAAAAGCGAAGTAGCATTCTATTGTGTAAATGTACCACAGTTCTTTTTATCTAGTCTTCTGTTGAGGGACATCTGGGTTCTTTCCAGTTTCTGGTTATTATGAATAAAGATCCTATGAACAGGGTGGAGCAAATGTTCTTGTTGTATGATGGCAGCATCTTTTCGGTATATGCCAGGACTTATATAGCTGGATCATGAGGTAGACCTAAATCTGTTAGAGGAAAAAGTGGGGAAGAACCTTGAACTCATTGGCACAGGAGGCAACTTCCTAAATAGAGCAGCAACAAACCAGGCTCTAATACATGGGACCTCTTGAAACTGAAAAGCTTCTGCAAGGCAAAAAACACTGTCAACAGAACAAAACAAGAGCCCATAGATTGGGAAAATATCTTCACCAACCTTACATCAATCAGACAAAGGGCTAATATCCAAAATACATAAAGAACTCAAGAAATTTAACACCACTAAACTAAATAACCCAATTAAAATGGGGTAGAGAACTAAACAAGGAACTCTCAACAGAGGAATCTTAAATGGCAGAGAAGCACATAAGTAAATGCTCAAGGTGCTTAGTCATCAGAGAAATGCAAATCAAAACAACTCTGAGATTCCATCTTACATTTGTCAGAATGGCTAAGATGAAAATCAAGTGATGGCCCAGGCTGGGGAGAGAAACACTCTTCCATTGTTGGTGGGAGTGCAAACTTGGACAACCATTTTAGAAATTAATCTGTAGATTTTGAAAAAAATTTAATAAAACTTTGTGAGAAGAAGTGAAAGAAAGCAATCTGTATACTGTGTGACACATGGAAAGTTTAAGTATTATTCCCATGTGTTGTAAGGGTAGCCTTAAGATCACCTTGATGACTAATGCTTGGGATGCTTCTTGTAGGTATCTTGCAAACCTCTGTAATATAATCCCTGAGATAAGCAACCTAGGGGAGTAGCAGTTTATTTTAGCTTACATTTTCATGGTGGGGAATGGCTGGCTGCTGGGAATACATTCCTGGTAGTTGGATCTTTTCCATATCTATTATCTGGTTCTCAGAGAATTCAAAGCTAATCAGGCTGCCTAAAGTCTGGCAGTCCAGTCTATATATCCCCTGATCTGGACCCAAACTCTCCTTCCAAAAGATGTAGAATAACAATCTAAACATCACCAACAGTCAGCTGGTGACCAATTATTCAAACACATGAACCAGTCGAGGCCATTTTCCTCCCAACCCCTAATAAATTATACTTAAAACAGAAAAACAGAAGGGCTTTGAAGTGGGACAATTTTTAAGAACATTGAAGAAAACACACACACATAGGTATATATAGATTATTAATTGTTATAATATAGAGTGTATACATTTGAAATTAAGAAAAATTATTTTAAAATGTTTGAAAACTCAATTCTTTTGGAAGCTTTTTGCTATGACCTTCCTTGGTCTTTTGCTTCTTTGCTGCTGTTTTCAAGTTTAATTCTTTTGCTGAAATAAATCTCTCTCTCCCATGTGTGGTGACTATTAAATGCAACAATTGATTGCTGCTGTATGTTCCACTAATGAGGCGTAAGAAATTCTCTCTCCTGTCACTTTGCAACAGCTGACTTCATTCACACTGCATAAATGAACACCTGAAAACAAATCAGTGTCAGTTTGTATTAATATGAAGCAGTCTCCAGATTACAGTTATCGCAAACAGAAATGCATTTGCTGTTGAAAAACGAAGATTAAAAAATGATGAATTCCTGAGAATTATACTTTGGTTACAACCTCTCATGGAAGAAAATATTGGAGATAGTCTGGTAGAGTGGAAAGAGCAAAGAGCAAAGCATCAGACTGCAGTCTGAATACCATTTCTATCTCTACTCAGATTGTGGGGACATAATGGAATACTTAATCTCAAAGAGCCCTAAATATCTATCTGTAATGCAGAATTTCTTTTCCACCAGCGTGATGCTTTTTGAGGCAATAAGCAGTCTCGTTTTCAATATACTTAGAAAAAAAATAACATTTAGCTGGATGTAGAAATTAGAATGTCAAATTTCTAAACACTTGTCAGATGTAATTGATATAAAGGAGAGGCCTATATGGTTTATAAAATCTCATCCGTATTCAGGGATCTGAAATTTTTTCAAACAAATCTTTCACTTGCTTGGTTAGTTACTCCTTAATACTCTATATTACTTGTGGCTATCGTGAAGTGTGTAGTTCCCCTAATTTCTTCCTCTTCACAATTGTCATTTGTATACAGGAAGGCTACTGACTTTTTTGAGTTAATTTTGTATCCACCCACTTTCCTGAAGGTGTTTATCAGCTGTAAGAGTTCTCTGGTGGAATTTTGGGGGTCACTTATGTACACTATCATATCATCTGCATATAGGGATAATTTGACTTCCTCCTTTCCCATTTTGATCCCCTTGCTCTCTTTTTGTTGTTTCATTGCACTAGCTAGAACTTCAAGAATTATATTAAAGAGATATGAGGAAAGTGGGCAGCCTTGTCTGGTTCCTGATTTTTGAGGAATTTCCCTGAGTTTCTCTCCATTTAATTTGATGTTGGCTATTGGCTTCCTGTATATTGCCTTTATTATGTTTAGGTATGTGCCTTGTATCCCCAATCTCTCTAAAACTTTAAACAAGGAAATCCTGAAATTTTCAGGCAATTGAATGGAACTAGAAATGATCATACTGAGTGACTAAACCCAGACTTAGAATGATACACACAGTATATCTTCACTTATAATTGGAAACTAGCCCAACAGGGATGACCTCTGAAAGTCCTCACTTAGGAAATTGGTATGGATACTGGGATTCCCTATTGGTACTCCAGATGAGAGAGGTAAGGGAAATTGGGAAATAGAAGGATCCAGAGGGTCTGAGAAACCTACAAGAAGGCCATCAAGGCTGGTGGATCTGGACCTACGGGTGTTTGCTCAAACTACAGTGCCAATCAAGGACAATGCATGCAGTAAACACTGAACCCCTATCTAGATCTAGCCAGTGGACAGCACATTCTCCACAGCTGTGTGGAGAACAGGACTGACTCTGACATGAACTCTAGTGCCCTTTATTTGACCATTTCCCCTTACTGAGGGGGCCTAGTGGCACTCAGAGGAGCATAAGCAGGTTACCAGGATGAGACCTGGTAGGCTGTGATCATGTGGTGGGACAGGAGGTCCCTTTCTGTCACAGACCTAGGAGAGGGGAGTAGGGTGAAAGAGGGAGGGAGGGGGAAATGGAAAGATACAAGTCAGGGGATAATAATTAAGATGTAATTTGAATAAATTACAATAATAATAATAATAATAATAATAATAATAACCTCATCCATGACGAAATTAGGACCAGAGCTTCAGAGTTGTTTTTGTATATACAATGCTGACTACTACTATTTTCCTGCATGATGTCCCTTAAATACTGGGTCCTGGTGCTTCTTTGGATTCTGGTCTACTAGCACTTTATTAAGTTATTAAGGAGCACTGATTGTCACACTGTAACTCTTAAGTACTACTTGCAGATATATGAACATTGGAATAGGTTCCACTAGAACTTCTGAATTACCCCACAAGTAAAGGTAAGTAAGGCTCTGCAAGGGGTCCTACTCAAACTATGGCATCAGCCAAGGATAATACGTGCAGTACACTTCGAACCCCTACTCAGATCTAGCTAATGGACAGGACATTCTCTTCAGTTGAATGGAGAGTGGGGACTGACTTTCACAAGAACTCTGGTGCCCCATACTTGACCATGTCCCCTGGATGGGGAGGCCTGATGGCACTCAGAGGAAAGATAGCAGGCTACCAAGAAGAGACTTGATACCCTATGAGCATATACAGGGAGAGGAGGTCCCCCTCAGTCACAGTCATAGGGGAGAGGTGTAGAGGGAAAGCGGGAGGGAGGGAAGAATGGGAGGATACAAGGGAGGGGATAACAATTGAGATGCAATATGAATAAATTAATAAAATATTTCAGAAAGAATCTCAACTTAGTGCCCTAATTCAGTTTAGAATGCTTTCCCTACAATATTCATTTTGCTAAGGATATATGTGAAGATGCTATTTCTCTGCATATACATTTATATCTATGCTGGCCATATGACTCACCACCAATACAGTGTTCTGGTATAAGTCATGAGAGTTTAAGAAGTTAAATTACTATGTAAGGAGTGTTGTAAGAAGCCAAGGAAGAATTCCCTAATTATATGTACTGGAAGTTAAACAAAGAAATGCTCATCATCTCAGACCATGCACACACACACAGGCTGAGTGTGTGTGTGTGTGTGTGTGTGTGTGTGTGTCTGTGTGTGTATAAGAGAGAGAGACAGAGACAGAGAGACAGACAGAGACAGACAGAGACAGAGAGACAGAGAGACAGAGATTTTAATTAAGAAAAAGTATTCTGTTTACCCACCCACTTTTCCTGCCAAAACACAAGGACTTTTAAAAATAGTTATTAGTGGAGCTGATAGTCTCAGGCATTGCTTCTCCTTTGATGTTGTCAACAGGTGGTAGATTAGGAAAGTACTTGAAGTGTGTGTGTGGGGGGGGGTGTGTGTGTGGTGTGTGTGTGTGGGGTGTGTGTGTGTGTGTGTGTGGTGTGTGTGTGTGTGGGGTGTGTGTGTGTGTGTGTGTGTGTGGTATGTGTGTGGGGTGTGTGTGTGTGTGTGTGTGTGTGTGTGTAGACAAGATCTCATATAGTTCAACCTCTCATTTAGCTCACTACATGGCCAAAGATGACTTTTACTGTTCTTAGGTAAAGTACACTATCTGTCTGCCTGTCTATCATCTATCTATTCTGGACTAACAATTGTAAAAAATTCTCATCTCACCCATTCTGAATTCAGATATGTTGACAGTTACACCAAAAAGAAATAATGAAAGACACTGGGTAACTGTAAAGGAAAGAAGCCAGGTAAAAACACCACATCTGATGAAGAACAGTTTCAGCCTGATCCTGCATTCTGAATCATGCCCCAGTAGTGTTTCTTAAAGCAAAGGAGGCAAGTCTTCATATTCTTCCTTGGTAGTTACTTGCTAAGGCTTCCTATGCAGGGATATGGAAAGACAGTTCCATCCAAGGACTTGTATCTATAGGTATCAACAGGCAGATTAATCTCCTGTCCCAGATATCTTAATAAAACTGTGAATATATTATTGTGCAAACAAAAATAGACAAAAGCAGGAAAAATGAAAACAAGTAAATAACTCTAAAAGCCTTTAGTTGGCACCCATTATGCCTCAAATATATGTTATGGTGATAACACATGAAGATATACACAAAACAAACTGTTTTGAGATATCTTATCAGCATAGATTGTAGGTAAGTTAGGCCATAATATATTTTTCAAGTACTCCTAGAAAATAAGTAAACAACATGAAGTGTTACCTGATAATTGGCAATTACAAAATATTCCCCCACCTACTCCTTCATCATATTTTATCAAGTCATACTAAGATATGAGGACATTCATGAAAGCCTAGTAGTTATTCAGTTTTCATATTAAAAGTATGACTTTTTAGTGTTTGTAATAAATGGGATAGGATATGCATCTGTGCCTATCAACAAATTACCAGCCATTGCCATCCTGCAAGAATGCATATTTACACGTCCAGATAAAATAGTCTCTCTAATTAAGAAGTAATTCAAACAAATAAATAATTAAAATAATTATAAAGCATTGACTTTGAAATAACACATTTCTAATGATGGCAAAATCTTATCCTGAAGGTCTATATTTCAGACAGAAATTCCAAGGCCGATGTAGTTGGTATCAGCTGTAGAAAAAAAAATCAATACTTAAGATAATTTCAAATGTGTTAGAAATTAGAGAATATCACTGCTTTCCTTCAGGTTATTTTCATATGTACAACCATACAAAATGTAGGTGAGGCTTTGGAAGAGGAAAAGTGATTTCACGCCGTCTTTCTACTTTCTTTTACTGGGTTGTAACATAAACAGGCAGAAGACGCATCTGCAAGAGGAAAGCCACATGTTATCTGTGACTGTATTCATGAGCATCCTTGAAACCGTGAGAATGCAACAAAGGCCATGACCGTTGCTTATGTCCTGACCACCAAACTGAAGGTATAGGTGGGTAAAGGTGACATGTCACCATGATAGAGGCAAACTATAGGAATCTGAAGGAGAGAAATACATGTCAAATGAAGACACTGCCCCCCCCCCGCCCCGGCACCAATCAGAGATGAAAGTGTCTCAAATGATGAAGATTGTCAGGAATAACTTTTTTTCTAATACACATCTCTACTAATGAAGTTTTTTAGATGTCAGTTCCTTTACTTCTGAGCTACTCCAGTGTTTTCTGTTTCTCAAAATAACCCAATTCAATGTCATGGAAGTACGTATTTGGGTGGCCTATGCCTGCTTCCCACTGTTCTGTTGTCAGAGCGTGTGTCCTGCCATCCACACATGAGTGATCTGCTGTGAAGGTTGGGTTTATTTGTCAATTTGACAGAACCCAGAGTCATCTACAAAGAGAATGTTAATGAGAGATTGTCAGGATTTGGCTTGGCCCATGGGCATGTCTGGAGGATATTATCTTAATTAATGTAGGAAAATCCAATCCCCCAAGAGTAAGAGTGTGTGCAAGTAAGCAGGAATGCGATCATTTGCCTCTGGTCTTGGCTGATGATTTGGTATGATCAGATGACTCAAGCTCTTATTACTGTAATTCCCTTGAAGTAGGAGAGAGTATCATGAAATGTTGAACTGACACTAACCTTTTCTCCCCAAGTTGTTTTTGCTACAGTACTTTATTCTAACAATGTAATTTGAACTAGAAAACATCTTACCATTGTTTTTATTTTAAATTTAAGTTTGTATCTTATGCACACTTAAATTACAGGTAACACATACTTGATATTTTACTATACAAGGTAAAGAGTGGGATTATGGTACATTTTAGGATGGAGATATTCAATATTACTAAGTTCAAGTAATATAATAATGCTGTATAATAACACACACACACACACACACACACACACACACACACACACACACACACATCCGGCCTTTGTTTTTTACACCTAAATCATATTATCTTGGGTATCCTCCATGGCATATATACTTGACTTTTTTTTTCCTATTCACTTTCTCTTGTTTCATGCAAATTATTAGGAGGCAGACAATAATACCACTCCCTCTCACTCCCATTTTCTTTCTTGCATCTAGTGTCCTCTGATCTTTGATTATCCTTTTATGCATATTTCATGTAAGTAGAATCATATAATATTTTTTCTTTGGGAAATGGACCATATCTCTGATGTATACCAAATTTTCCTTTGGCTTCCTGGAGTGATTTATTTGGTTACTTCTCCCTGCTCTATGTCCCTCTAGCCTCTTCAGTTCTAATTCTCAGAGAATATGTGCTGTTTTTCCATGTAAGGGTGGGCCTAACATTTAGCAATATATAAAGAATTACATATTATCAAAATAAATAGGAAAGCAAGTATAGAATATATCAAAATATTTGAAAACATTGAAAATATGGATTAGTTTGTTCATTATGAAGTAAATTAATTAAGATGAAAATTCCTTACTTACAATATTAATTAATAAGAAAGCACAATTTACTTATAACTTACTGGAAGTTGAAACATGCCAATTGAACAAATGTCTTAATTAATAGTCATTCACTGAACCACAATATATTGCCCTACATAAAGAATTAAGCTAGCCTACTGATGATTCAGTTCTCTTTAGTTCTGATATAAGTGCTACAAATCACACTTGACTACATTAAAGTAATTATCAACTCATGCAATCATACACACATACATGCCATATATAATTCTAAAAGTTCACTGAAGCCTAATTAAATAATAATTTTATTTTTATTTATTTATATACATATACATATATACATATACATATATATATATATATATATATATATATATATATATATATATATTTTTTTTTTTTTTTTTTTTTTTTTTTTTTTTTTTGGTTCTTCGAGCATCCTGGACTCACTTTGTAGACCAGGCTGGCCTCGAACTCACAGCGATCCGCCTGCCCCTGCCTCCCGAGTGCTGGGATTAAAGGCGTGCGCCACCACGCCCGGCTAAAAATATTTATTTATTTATTATGTATACAGTGTTCTGCCTGCATGTACACGTGCAGCCAGAAGAGGGCATCAGATCACATTACAGATGGTTGTGAACCACCATGTGGTTGCTGGGAATTGAACTCAGGACCTTTGGAAGAGCAGGCAGCGCTCTTAACCACTGAGCCATCTCTCCAGCCCCTTATTTTTAAAATGGGAAAGTATATTCTTTTCCCTTTTCTAAAATATTCATTTAAAATTCAATTCTTCTGATAGATTTTAGCTAATCAAAAAATGCTAAGCAACCTCTTTTAATAAACTACACTGTTATGTTTAAAACTTTGATGGAAATATATATAAAGAAACCTTATCTGGGGGATTCCAAAATGGTAGCACCAAACACACAATGTATCTGTTCTACCTACCGCATGGTGACCAGGGGCCTGACTTGGAGCCACAGACTGCAAGACCTGGAGAACACTAGATGAGAGGGTCCTGCACATTGCGGAACAAGTCAACCAACACTCCCGGCACTCCGGGCAGGGAAGCACAAGAGCTCCTGGCCTGGGGAAGTCTCAGGGAAAGGATGGCTCTATCCTTAGACTCCACCCACTTACCCCACATCACTCCACAGAAATTCCCAGGTGCCAGACGGGTGCCCTGGCAGCTGTGGATACATGTTATCCAGCCACACTTGCATGTTCCAAGCAGGACCTGGCAGGAACCTAGCTACCAACCCTAGCATACTGTTCCTGCATAATTGGACAGAGGCCTAGGCAGGCCTCACAGCCCAGCAGGGCCTCCCACACTTTCATAAAAGGCTGGGCAGGCCTGAGGGGATAGGTCAGAAAACTAACCATTACCCCAACCCAGCAAGACTGAACCACCACAGTTGCACTGGTGTAGCCATTTTAATATCTAATAAAATAGATTTTCAACCATAATTAATCAAAAGTGATGAGGAAGGACACTTCATACTCATCAAAGTTTAAGTCAACCAAAATGAAATCACAATTCCGAACATCTATGCTCCCAATACAAGAGCAACCACATTTGTAAAAGAACTATTAACAAAGCTTAAGCCACACATCAATCCCCACATATCAATAGTGAGAGACTTCAACACCCCACTTTCATCAAAGGACAGATCATTGAAACAGAAACTAGACTGAGAAATAATGACACTAACCAACATCATGAATCAAAAGGATCTAATGGATGTCTACAGAACTTTTCACCAAAACACAAAAGATTATACCTTCTTCTCAACACCCCATGGAACTTTCTCCAAAACTGATCATATAATATGTCACAAAGCAAGCCTCAACAGATACAAGAAGAATGAAATAATACCTTGTATCCTGTCAGATCACCCTGGTCTATGGCTGGACTTCAACAACAATAATAATAAATAGAAATAATGAAAAGAATACACATACATGGAAACTAAACAACTCTCTACTTAATGACACCTGGATCAGAGAAGAAATAAAGGAACAAATAAAGGACTTAATGAAATTCAATGTAAGGGAAGGAACAACATACCAAAATTTGTGGGATACATTTAAAACAGTGCTTAGAGGAAAATTCACGGCACTAAGTGCTTTTATAAATAAATTGTAAACATCCCATACAAGCAACTTAATAACACATCTGGAAGCCCTAGAAAAAAAGGAAGCAGAAACACCCAAGAGGAATAGATGTCTGGAAATAATCAAACTCAGGGATGAAATTAATAAATTAGAAACAAAGAATAATTCAAAGAATCAACACAAACACATCAAAAATATCAATCACCATGACCAGGAAGGCTTCATTCCAGGCATGCAGGAATGGTCAAATACATTGAAATCCATCAATATAATCCACCATATAAACAAATTGAAAGAAAAAGACCACATGATCATCTCCCTAGATGCAGAGAAAGCATTTCACAAAATCCATTCATGTTTAAAGTTTTGGAGCGATCAGAGATACAAGACAAATAACTAAACATAATAAAGGCTATATACAGCAAGACAATAGCCAACATCAAATTAAATGGAGAGATACTCAGGGAAATTCCTCTAAAATCAGGGACCAGAGAAGGCTGCCCACTTTCTCCACATCTCTTCAATATAATTCTTGAAGTTCCATCTAGAGCAATAAGACAACAAAAGAAGATCAAGGGGATTCAAATTGGAAAGGAGGAAGTCAAACTATCCCTATTTGCAGATGATATTATATTATACATAAGTGATCCTCCAAAATTCCACCAGAGAACTACTATAGCTGATAAACACCTTCAGCATAATGACGGGCTACAAAATTAACTCAAAAAAGTCAGTAGCCTTCCTATATACACATGACAATTGTGCAGAGGAAAAAATTAGGGGAACTACAGCCTTCAGGATAGCCACTGCAATATAAAATATCTAGGAGTAACTCTAACCAAGCAAGTTAGACTTGTTTGAAAAAAAACTTCAAATCTCTGAAGAAGGAGATTGAAGATGACATCAGAAGATAGAAACATCTCCCTTCTTCATTGATCGGGAGAATTAGCATAGTAAAAATAGCCATCTTACTAAAAGCAACTTACAGATTCAATGCAATCCCTATCAAAATACCTACATATTTTTTAAAGACATTGAAAGATCAATTCCCAACTTCATATGGAAAAACAAGGCAAATGGATGGAACTAGAAATCATCATCCTGAGTGAGTTAATCCAGACCCAGAAATACTCACATGGTATATACTCACTCATAAATGGACACTAGGCCAAAGGGATATCCCATGAATGTCTTCACTTACCAGGAGATTGGGGATAGATGCGGGCACTTCCTATTGGGGCTCTAGGTGAGGGAGTATAGGAGAATGGAGAAATAGAAGGATCCAGAGGGTCATAGAAACCTAGAAGAAGAACATCATGACTGGAGGATCTGGACTCAGTGGCATCTGTTCAAACTACTGCACCAACCAAAGACAATACGTTCAGTAAGTATTGAACCCCAACTCAAATTAGCCAATGTGACATTCTCCACAGTTGTGTGGAAAGTGGTGATTGATTCTGGAAAAAACTCTGGTGCCCCATATTTGACCACTTTCCTTGGTTGGGAGACCTAATGGCACTCAGAGAAAGGATAAGCAGGCATTGCCGGGCATGGTGGCGCACGCCTTTAATCCCAGCACTCGGGAGGCAGAGGCAGGCGGATCGCTGTGAGTTCGAGGCCAGCCTGGTCTACAAAGTGAGTCCAGGATGGCCAAGGCTACACAGAGAAACCCTGTCTTGAAAAACCAAAAAAAAAAAAAAAAAAGAATAAGCAGGCTACCAGGATGGGACTTGATAGGCTGTGTCCACATGGTTGGGGAGGAAGTCCCCTCCCATCACAGACCCAAGGGAGGGCAATAGGGTGAAAGAGAGAGGTGTGAAGAAGGGGAGCATACAAGTAAAGGGA
Organism: Acomys russatus; assembly: GCF_903995435.1. NCBI lineage: Eukaryota > Metazoa > Chordata > Mammalia > Rodentia > Muridae > Acomys > Acomys russatus. Next base: position 55,420,337 of record NC_067137.1, on the reverse strand, counting down.
TAAAAATGGACATATAATCTGAATAAATTAATTAAAGAAAAAAGAAAACTTTTCTAAAATAAAAACTAAAGCATTTCCCCCTAAATATGTGATTATGCTATGTAGTTAGATTGTAAAAATCAGATAAAATTCCAAGTCAGTTTAAATGGTTTTCTGTGTTTGTTTTACATACAGAGATATGGGCTGGGATCTCTTATTTGTTTTATCTTTTTTATCTTAAATGACCTGGTCAAAGAAACAGAGAATGTCATCACTCCTTCACCAGCCTACATAAGTGTAGTTGAGGAGCTTAAAGAGTTGTGTCTTCACAAGACTGACCATGTGACATTTTCATAGAACCTTGTGGGAGACTGTGACTTCCACAGATTCATAACTGAATTTGTTCACTGTGCTTTTTTTTTTTAACCTAAGTTGGGCAGGTCACATTCGTATACTTTCTCTGCCCCCCCACCCAAATGTATTTGATTTTTCTCTCTGTATTTATGTCTTACTTAAATTTCTATTGCTGTGATAAACACCATGACAAAAAACAGCTTACAGAGGAAGATCTTATAGTCCCATTCCTGATAGAAGTCAGGGCAGGAACTAAAGTTGGGGAACTTTTGGCAATGAAGAAGCTATGAAGAGGTGCTACTTACTGTTTTATTTCTCATGGCTTGCTCAGTCTGCTTTAAAAAAATAACACCTAGGATTATCAGAAATTGGGCCACATTGTTCACAGTGAGCTGGCTTTCCCACATAAACATTCACTTAATAAAATGCCCTATACACTTGGCTATAGGCATATATTATGCAGAGTTTTTATTATTATTATTGTCATTATTATTATTATTATTATTATTATTATTATTATTATTATTATTATTATTATTATTGAGAGACCCTATTCCCAAGTAACTCTAGCTTGTGTGAAGTTTACATAAAAACAATTCATTACAACTTTTGCTTTAGGCTTGGTAAGACTTTGAAAATAGTTATTATTATAATCACCACTGTTCAATCTTTAAAGGGAAGAGAGAATCATTAAATTACTTTAACATCACAGGGTATAACGTTCTGGAAACTGTTTTATTGGAAGGTGGGTGGTTGTTCCTAAATATCAAGATGTGGTTGGTGGCTGTCAAAATGATGATACCAGTGGTTTTAGCCAAGACTTAACTTCAGATGTCGAATATTTCTGTACAATAAAATCTGTTCATATGTGGGTATTACAGCAAAACTTACGGTTTTGTTTCTCCTAGCAGCAGAAGCAAACTATGAAGGTAGCTTGGACATCTTCCTTAAAAATTGGTATGGATGGGGAGATTGCTCACTGGTAAAGCATTTGCTAATATGAGTACAAAGGCCTCAGTTGAGTTAACAACAACAAACACGCACAAAGCCAGGTACCCCAGCACCCACTCTAGTGTTAGCACTTGGGAGGTACAGGCAGGAGCATTTTGGAAATTCCTTCACCATCCAGTTGAACTGAATTGGTCGCCTCGTGATTCAGTGAGAGCCACCATGTTTCAAAAATCAGAGTGCCCAAATATTAATGAAGGTGTCTGTTATTGACATCTGGCCTTCACAAACAGATTCATGTTTGTACAAATACAAACTCCACAAGCTCAAAAATCAAAAAAAAAAAAAAATTAAAAATCAGTATTTTTTACATACTTAAAAAATTCCTCAGAAGCTAAAGAACTGCTCAGTGGTTAAAGCACTTATCACATAAGCAACAGAAATAAACTCAAATCCCCAGAAGCTAGATTGTTACAGTGGCTATGAATCTGTGGGCTCTGGGCTTGGGAGACTCTGAATCAAAGAATAATTTGCAAGAGAGATCAGAAAGATTCCCAATATCAGCTTCAGGCTCCATGTGCACGTATAGAAGTGTACACACCCAGCACACATAGTTCTACATATGGATCATATATATACACTTGAACACATACAATATACAGCTACACATGAAAATAACAACAACAACAACAACAACAACAACAACAACAACAATAATAATAATAATAATAATAATAATAATAATAATAATAGCAATAATAAACAAAATCTTTATGCTGCAGACCTTTGACAGGGTAGGCTCCTAGAAGGATATGGGGGTAACTCAAGCTGAGACTCCTAGTAGCAGAGGTCATAGAGACTGAAGAGGATATGCTCTAACAATACTGGACCCCTAGAGGAGGGATGGCAACAGCAACCCACCCACAAAAACTTCTACCCAAAATTTTCCTTGAGCAGAAGATGTACATAGACAAAGACAGAGCAGAGATTTAGAGACTGTCTCACCAATGCCTGGCCCAACCTGAGACCCACCCCATAGGAGAAAGCCAACCCCTGACACTATTAACAATACTCTACTGTTCTTCTGGAAGGGAGCCTAGCATAGCTGTCCTCTGAGAGGCTCTACTTAGCAGTGGGTCAAAACAGATGCTGAAACTCATAGGCAAAAATTCAACAAATCACAGGTAGTCTTCTGGAAGAGTGTGTGTGTGTGTGTGTGTGGGGAGAATAGAAGAACACAGAGGAGACAAGAGCCCCAGAAAAAGAACAACAGTGTCAACTAACCTGAGTTTAGGCAGGGGCTTACAGAGACTGATGTACCAAGCAAGGACCATGCATGGACTCAGTCTCGGCCCTTCCCCCATATGTAGCCGATGAGTAGCTTGGTCATTATATGGGTCTCCTAGAAAGTGGAGAGGGTGCTGTCTCTGACATGGACTTTGCTGCATGGCTTTGATCACTTTCCCCTGGTGGTGCTGCCTCAGCAGCGCGCAGGGGAATAATATGCCCTAAATGCTGATGTGACTTGTGCTGGTGTGAGTTGGGGGCAGGAGGCTCTCTTTATCTGAGGAGTAGGGAACAGGGACAGGGGAAAGAGAGAGGGAGGCATGATGGGAACAGAAAAGAAGAGGAGAGAAGGGGCTATGATTGGGATGTAAGGTTAATAAATTAGTGAATTAATTAAAAAAGTTATTAACATCTTAATCTCTGATAAAATGGTTCATAATCTTCATACTCAAGATACATTTGCTATTGTTCAGAATATGCAGTACGCAATATTGTCCTAAGAATGATTCTGTTATCTAATATTTTTAAGTAAAATATATAGCACAGAGTTTCTCATTCAGTGTGCTTTCCTAAAAATACAAAGTAAAATATAAGAAATATATCTCCTTTATTGATATAGCGAACTAATCTTCTCTCCATCTGTAAACTTCTGGCTTCATTCTCCAAATAAGCCCACCTATGAGTTCTGATTATTTTAAGCTTCTTTCTAAAATTGTTGTGCTATGAATACCTTGTGTCTCATCTTCTTTGTCATACCAATAACACCCTCACTGGACTAGCAATCAATAAGTCAGTCCTGGATGGTGGGGGAGGTGATAATGCAACCAAACACCTAGGGCTGGGATGAGTGACAGCAAAAAGTCTACCCAGAATATATCAGTTTGAGAGTTCCCAAAATATAATGCTTTTACTGACCTCCTTGAGGACACAGGAGGATGCTTGGGCTTCTGGAAGAAGATGAACAACCTCTCTACATTTTTCTTAGCTGAAATAACCATTGGAGAATAACCGTTTTGTGAATGGGTTAAACATGGCTCCTGCACGCTGGCTGAAAATGGCTTCACACTGATTGCTTTTTTCACAGCAGGCCACAACCATTAACCTCAAGGCAAAGTGCCAAACTCAAACTCTTACAGTCAACTGTGGCAAATGTAGTTCCCAAAATATGTCAGTCACTTACAGCATCTCTACTTAAAGTTAACCTGAAAGAATGCTCATGCAACATCTGCTAGCCTTAGATAACAGTGACACTGTATTTCCCTAAAGTGGTAAATTGCTGCTGCCCTTTAGAACTCTTCGGTCAGACTTCCAGCATTACAGAGCAGTGACCTCACCTGCACATATTAACAGACCCTCAGATTCCATCTCACCCCTGGAGGTTCCTTGACATGTTCCTGTCCTATGTGGTGACCTGGACTCTAGAAGTTCTGCGAGGAGAAATGTCAGCTCTTGTGGCTGCCCACAACTAAAGCCAACTTGAATGTTACTGTCCTTCCTTGACTAACTTTAATGTTCTCACATTATGATCCCTATATCATCTCAGAGATGATCCCTGTAACCTAACATGTTTTAATGTTCTCTATTAAATAATAACATATGAGAAGGAAATCAGAGCAACATTCTTTATGTCAATAATCAAAAGAAAAGCCAGACACCAACAGAGACTTTTTTTTCTCTTATCTGTCACTGAAGTGAACTTTAGCCTCTTACCAAATAAACACTACTTTACTTTGTCTCAGTATCAAAGTATTAGCAATTGAATAGCTTGGAGTGCTGTTCAGACCTGAGGGCAGGATGGTAAACCCAGCTGCTAGTGAACAGGAAGCCTGAGGGCAGTGGATCCTTTAGAGGTACCCATAATAGAGACATAAGATGAAGTCAGTTGACCTAACAGTTTTAGCCTGGACAGTCTCATCTCTAGTTCAGATTCAGTGACTAAGTTCAGACAACACTTTTTGTTCCATGTTATATTTTTCCAGCATAATACTGGCCCTTCTCCTGTGAATGTGCTTTCTTCTGTATGATTGTGTAAGCTGTGGCACACACTATGATGAAAATTCCACAGTTGTTTGTGTTTAATTTTGTTGATATTAATGACTATCTCTATTCAGTTTGCTGCAGGAAGCTAAATTATACTCTTCTGATATGAATTGGGCTTTTCTGTCTAAATGCTCTTGAACAAATATTTTAGATTCATCTTTCCAAAGAGTGACATCTATTTACTGTTGAGTTAAGGACTTTAGGTTAAAGGGGAAAACAGTAGTATCACTCAGAATGAGGCATGAGACTTTGCGAGATAAAAGAAAATGATCTGATGAAAGACACTTACAAGAACTTCTCAGCAAAGTTTGGCAGGAAATTAAATGCTTCCTCTAAGCTCATAAATCATGCATTCACCTTTAGCACATGGCATATTCCCAGTAAATGGTGACATTTGCAAACTAATTTAATTGCATTCCTTATTTAGGTGCAATATTGTAGGACACATTTTAAATAACTATAAAATCATACCAGTGTTTAAGTTTTCTTTACTAAACGATATATGCTATCAAGTTAAAAGTAATTTCTTGGTTAGGTATGTGTGAAACAAAAACTCTAAATTTTTTTTTTGTTGTTGTTTTGTTTTGCTTTGTTTTTTTTTTCCTTTTTTTATTAATTTATTCATATTACATCTCGATTGTTAGCCCTTCCCCTGTTTCCTCCCATTCTTCCCTCCCTCCCACTTCCCCCCTTCTCCCCTCCCCTATGTCTGTGATTGAGGGAGACCTCCTCCCCCTATATATGCTCTTAGAATATCGAGTCTCTTCTTGATAACTTGCTATTCTTCCTCTGAGTGCCGCCAAGCCTCCCCATCCAGGGGGCGTGGTCAGAAAAGGGGTATCAGAGTTCATGTGAGAGTCAGATCTCACTCTCCACTCAACGGTGGAGAATATCATGTTCGTCGGCTAGGTCTTGGTAGGGGTTCGAAGCTTACTGCCTATATTCTCCTTGGCTGGTGCCTTAGTTTGAGGAGGACCTCAGGACCCAGATCTGCCTGTCATAAAGTTCTTCTTGTAGGTTTTCAGGACCCTGTGGGTACTACTATTTCCCCATTCTTCCATCCTACTCTCACCTAAAGTCTCAATAGGATGTCCTCTCTTCTGACCCACTTTCTTGGTAAGTAAAGTTTTTCATGGTACATATCCCTTGGACTAGTGTTTTGATATAAGTGAGTATATACCGTTTGTCTCTTTTTGCTTCTGGGTGAACTCACTCATTATGATAATTTCTAGATCAATCCATTTGTCCATAAATTTCACGAATTCCTTGTTTTTAATAGCTGAGTAGTATTCCATAGTGTAAATGTACCACAGTTTCTTAGTCCATTCTTCTACTGAGGAACACTTAGGTTGTTTCCATGTTCTGGCTATTATGTATAAAGCAGCTATGAACATGGTTGAGCATATGTCCTTGTTGTGTGGTAGGGCATTTTCTGGGTATATTCCAAGGAGTGGGATAGCTGGGTCTTGAGGAAGCCCTATTCCCATTTTTCTGAGAAAGCATCAGATAGCTTTCCAAAGTGATTGTACTAGTTTGTATTCCCACCAGCAATGAAGGAGTGTTCCTCTCTCTCCACATCCTCGCCAACATGTGGTGTCATTTGAGTTTTTGATCTTAGCCATTCTGATGGGTGTAAGATGGAATCTCAGTGTCGTTTTGATTTGCATTTCTCTGATGACTAATGAGGACGAGCATTTCTTTAAGTGTTTCTCAGCCATTTGATATTCCTCTGTTGAGAATTCTGTTAAGTTCTAAGCCCCATTTCGCAATTGGGTTGTTTGGTTTTGTGGTGTTTAATTTCTTGAGTTCTTTATATATTTTGGATATTAAACCTTTGTCAGATGAAGGGTTGGTGAAGATCTTTTCCCAGACTGTAGGCTGTCGCTTTGTTCTACTGACAGTGTCTCTCTCCTGCCTTACAGAAGCTTCTCAGCCTCATGAGGTCCCATTTATTAATTGTTGACCTTAAGGCCTGGGCTGTTGGTGTACTGTTCAGGAAGTTGTTTCCTGTGCCTATGTGTCCCAGGCTCTTCCCCACTTTTTCCTCTAACTGAATTAATGTCTCTGGTTTTAAGTTGAGGTCTTTAATCCACTTGGACTTGAGTTTTGTGCATGGTGACAAATAAGGGTCTAATTGCATTTTGCTACATGTAGACATCCAGTTAGACCAGCACCATTTGTTGAAGATGCTATCCTTTTTCCATTGAATGGATTTGGCTTCTTTGTCAAAAATCAAGTGAGCAAATGTGTGTGGATTCATCTCTGGGTCTTCAATTCAATTCCATTGATCCACCAGCCTATTGCTTTGCCAGTACCATGCTGTTTTAACTACTGTCGCTCTGTAGTACAGCTTGAGATCAGGTATGGAGATTCCTCCGGAGGATGTTTTATTGTATAGGATTGTTTTTGCTATTCTGGGTTTTTTATTTCTCCATATGAATTTGAGAATTGATCTTTCAATATCTTCAAAATATTTTGTAGGTATTTTGATAGGGGTTGCGTTGAATCTGTAAATTGCTTTTGGTAAGATGGCCATTTTTACTATGTTGATTCTCCTGATTCACGAACAAGGTAAATCCCTCCATCTTCTGATGTCATCTTCAATCTCTTTCTTCAGAGGTTTGAAGAAAAACTCTAAATATTTAAGGTAGTTAAAAGTGTATATATGAGGGAACAGAACTGATTCCTCACATCCAGATGTGGCAGATGAGAGAGGGAGAAGGGGCTTTCAAAATCAATAACTGAGAGGCTCAGAATTTTCTCTAGAAAACTACCAATATTTTTTCATTTTTCTAGAAGTCATACTGGATATGGCAAGAAATTTCAAGATCAAGCTAAAGAGATATTACCAGCAGTGTATTGTGGTAAACAGATAATTGAGAATATCCATTAGTGATAGAAAAAGCACCTTTCAGTCAATTTGGCATAAAACATAGCTGATAACTCTAGGAAAAAATTTTGAAAGAAAGTTAATTATGACATTCTATCACTCCTCTCCCTATGGTGATATGAACAAGTACATTTGTGACACTTAATTACAAAGAAGGGCATCCACATATGCATGGGGAACCCTTCCATCTGTCTGGAGATTTTGTTCATTGAACTACAATATTCCCACCTCAACAACTGTTCCCCGAGGCTGAGTTAGAGTTATGCAGTACACTAACGCTAATTTGGACAACTAAAGTTAGAGTGAAAATTGCTTTCTGTGTAGAGGAGAGGAAAATAAAGTTTCTTATAAGAAAAAGAAACAAAACCAACAACCACTATAAACTATTGAAGAAATTTCTGTGGTTTTTTTCTCCATATATTCTTTAAACAATTAAGCCATGATGGTGGGTTCTACAAGTAAAACTATGAAACAGTGTGAAAGAATAAAATGCTCTTTTAATTTTTCTTATTTCATTTTTGACTTTCAAGAGAAACTTGGGAAAGGGACCTTTGATATCTTGCAATCTTGTACCTGGAAAAACAGGGACAAGCACAATCTAAATGAAATAAATACACAGCTTACAGTCAAAAATAAAATAGCTTTATTATGAGTGAAAACATGTGCAATAAACAATACCAAGGTCTAAAGAGGAAGAGAGCAAGTATTATTTTCATTTCTTGCTAACCAAATATCCACTTTTTTTACCCATTTTAAAAATTATGCTTTTTAAAAAACATATACATTTGTATTATTACACATTAATAAAATAAATTACATGCAGCAGGAAGAAACATGAGATAATAAGGAATTATATAAATGTTACATTCTTAGTGATTTGGCTGTTTGTATTTGGCAAACTTGAACTAAACATCTTTCCTATATCTTTTGGTCTAAATTTCTGAATGAAAATCAATATCTACCATATCTCATCTCTATTAACTTAAAACATCTATCTTGATCTAAATACATCTTAAACCATAACCAACTAAACTTTATTGTAAGACTAAACTACGTAGTCTTCAACCCCATCAGAGACTTGAGATGGAATAAAACTTAAATACCTTAGTGAACAGGAATTATAAACTAGTAGCTTCCAAAATGAAAAAAAATGACTGAGACAGTTTACTGCCTGAACAGTCACCCAACACTCTTCTAGCCCAATATAGCTTACAAACATATTTGCAAGGCAGGAACTATTGAGGACTTGCTTACCCCTGTCTTGGCAGAATTCGACCTTCAATTCTGCCTGCATCTAAGCTTACCCATTTTTAGGCAGAAATCTGTCTGTGGCAAAAAGGAGGATATTTTGCTAGTGGCTTGTTTGCCATAATTTGAAGACAACTCCATGAGAGGTTCTTTGATGCTCATCATCTTCTTTGAGGTAGGCTGAGTGTTGCCCGGTGTTAACTTGTCTTGTTGTCAAAGAATATTTAGAATAATAAAAACATCTTTAAATGCCATATTCTGTAGGTCTCTGAGGCTTTTGAAGACCTTATTTAACTATTTTACCTCATATATCTATAGAGTCATAGCTATCTATTAGACCTACAATATATATTCTTGTGATAAAATTAGACTAGTGTTAGACATGACCATGATTTGTTTAACTAACAATTAGCTTGTATTACGTCATTATCCTAAATAGGCTACAGCACTACTTTCAAGGTATTGTAAGAAAATCTTGTACTATTATTGATTTGGATGTGTATAATACCTCATATTAGAGTAAATATATATATATATATTTATTAGAGTAAATATATACATATTTAGTTTAGTGTGTGAAGAATAATCTTAGATTTGGATTCTATACCAATGTACCAGAATTACGCTTTTACACTTATATCCATATACAAAATTCTATACCAATGAATTAAATATAGCCTTATTTGTGAGTAACAATTAAGGCCTTGATTTTAGGAGTAGATTCAATAATCAATCAGCTTTTAAAAATTGTTTGCCAATTTATTAAAAATTTAACATACCCTTATGATATAAAATGGGAATTCAATTTCTAAACATTTAACAATATATAATGAAAACTTCAATCCCTACACAATTCAACATGTATTCTGCTGAAACTATTTACATACATCACCCTTGATTTATTCATGAATTAATGAATCTCAAGTTTTAGTGTTACATAAGAGAATCTCCAGTTTACATAATACAGAAGTAGATACACAGGACATTTTGGAAAATCTAATCCAGCTAGGCTAGACAATAGACATCTATGTGCCAAACACACAAAGCATAAAAGAAATTTCCAAAACTGATGGAAAGTGTTCTCTTTATTGTTTGATGTATTCATTTGTCTTACTAACATAAATATTTATTCATAAAAACTTACAGAACTATATATCATAACATGTAATTTTTCCATTTAAACTTTAAAAACTATGAAAAGACTATATACAGCTTTTAACTGTTCTTTTTATTAATAAGAGAAAAATGAAAGAAATAAGCAAGCATTTAAGCACCACTTCTAAAAACCACACAGAAGCTTCAGATAAAATTGGTCTACATGCCAAGCCTGAAACTCTAATTTAGCACTTGATCCAATGAAGACATTAATACTATTTAGAGTCATGGGAAACCGTGCTGTTTCAGACCATGCCTTTGAACCCTCACCACCTTGCCTTAGCACAGATTGGCATATGGCTAGTGTCACTGCTTTACTACAGGAAAAGCACTGACATGTGAAAAGTAAAGTAGTTTGGCTGCTCACAATTAAAGTTTCTGGGATATAATGTCAAGTTTAATTTCACTTTATACAGTTCACTTTTACAAGTGACCAAACAAATGGAAAAACGAGCATTCAGAATGGTTGTAAAAATTTTGGTGGCATTTTCTACAATTTGCTCTGAACCTTTAGCAGTATATGCCACAGTGAACACACACACCCTCAACACCCTTTTCTGCCCCCTACCTCCCCTCCTTCCCCCTGCGGCGGCCTCAGCCCTTCCTGAACATTACCAGGCCTGCAGCAGCTGCAGGATGTTGAAGACAATCTCTTAGTTAAAGTATTCAAAGTTTAAGAAATCTGCTCTGATTAACTCTAAGATTGCTCCCTGAAGAGTCTCTAGGCAGCCTGAGCAAACATGGCGCTGGCAGACCTTGTCCTTCTCCCCCATTCCCTCTGTTTTGCTAAAATCCCTTAGATTATATCCCTAAATTAGCCCTAAGGCCTATTCCCTTATTTGGTTACTTCCTCCAACTATCAAAGTCTGGACATCCAGCAATCAAAAGCCTTCCTTTGGACTCACCTAATAAACCAGCCAATTAAAATTAAGCACCTTATCCTAAGAGGGAGTTTTTCTTTTACCTTTATAAACTGCCATTTGCTTGTGAGCCCTGTATGTCTCTTTTGTATCCAGAAGCAGTTTTTTTAGTCGCCTCTGCCACTCCTCCACCCAAATATCCCTTCCCTTTCTCCAACTTTCCTTTTTCCCATTCTTCCTTGTCCTCTGTCTCCTATTGTTGTCTCTTATTCCTGGCCCTTTGTCCCTCTGGGGCAAATAAATCTGCTTTGTGCAGAGGACTAGGTCTTGGGGTATCCTGAGCCGATACTGTTCCCTTCAGTGTCTGGTGAATGGTAAATGATGAAGTGAAGCAGTTGGTACTCTTGCCTCAGATTAGAACAAAGTTGAGTGGGTCTTGAACTCTAGACCTCAGCATGGCGTCCAATGCAGCTTTGGTGGCTAGCACATCAGAGTTGAAGACCTTCCACTTACTTCCTTTCTGTTTCTTCCAATGCCCCCAGATGCCAATTTCAAAAGTAAATCCCACTACATCTCTTGCATACAAACCTCCACATCAGAGTCTACTCTCTAGCAATCTGACAGAGTTTATGCCAGAAAAGGTTCAAGGAAACAGACTCTGAATAGAGTGACTGGAGCTTGATGACCCTCTTAACTGGCTGTCACCAAGGAATCCATCAGTGATGACATGCGGAACTGAGCACTTATAATTCTTAGACACAGAGGAAATGATTACAAAACCTTTAGAGACAGAAGGAATTTCACTGATAGGTGCAATGTTTTAGCTAAGAAGATATTCTCAAGGACTGTAGAATTGAATGTGTTATTCACTGCTCTAGAAGGAAAAAGAAACAATAAAATTCTTAGGTTGATTAATCACCAATTAAACTTTAAGTATGAAAACCTTGGCAGCATGTAAAGAGATTCTATTTCCCACAAGGGGAGGGCTCATGAAGCTGAGAATGGAGATCACATCTTAACTTTTCTTTTTTCTTTCTTTCTTTCTTTCTTTCTTTCTTTCTTTCTTTCTTTCTTTTTTTTTTTTTTTTTAATGGAGGAGAGATTAGAGAAAGTTTAATTCTCAGTCCTGGAAGTTGTTCTGTGAAAATGAGAGCCACAGCTAAGATGAGCGGGGTTAGGGTACTTAATATAGGGACATCTGTGTTTTTATACACTTGAAATTTAAACTATTGGATACTTCTTTATGCCCATCAGAAGCAACTTACCTCCTTCTACTAGAGGTGAACAATCTCCCTGATCAGAGATGGGGGATATAAATTTTTTTTCCTTGCAAGAAAACACACTCTATCACAGTGAAATATATTATGTAGCCAAATGCTACCTGGCCAGGAAAGCATCTATTTTAATGTAACAAAAATAGACCAGGTTCAATGGCACTACAGAAGGTGACAAACATATATTAGTGAGATGCTACAAATGATATGTTAGGCTAACAGGAGCCCCCCCCCACAAAGGACTGAATGAGATTTTATTCTCAAATGGGTTGGAAGAAGGAGGGAGGGAGGCCTCAACCATAAGTTTGACTTTTAAAAAACACTCAACATTAGAGAAATTTACCACAATAAAGATACTATGGGCAAAGATGGAAGAAGAAACAATGTCACAGGCCTCTAGACCTTAGTAGGCCCCCAGACTTAGCACAACTGAAGTCATGATGGAAGTATTATCTGGGTCTTGGAACCCAGCATGTAGACAATACCACCTGGCAAAACGAAAACAAATACATAATCCAGTAAAGTCCTTAATTCTGGGATGGTTGGTTCTAACTCTTTCTTTTTGGCTTCTGTAGCTCTGGCTCTGGCTAATTGTTCTTGATAACTTAGGTGTATCAACCCAGAATGTGGTTTTTGTCCTTAATAACTCACTTTGAGAAAGGCTTGGGACTGCATTTGGGTCCTGGACACCCAGTATAGTCACTGGCCAGTTAATTAAAAACTTCCCATTGGATTGATCACATGAACAAGAGGTTTTCTTTGGTAGTAACTCATAAGAATAACACTAAGTTGATAATAGGATGGCATTTAGGGGAGTGAAGAGAGTGGTATAATGTAAAATATGGGTAAGAAATATGAGAGTTCTTATCAAAATAATAAAATAAAGAAACTCAAAAGACCGAGATACTAATGCTGGAAGAATGCAGACTGTCATAACTTAGGCCTCAGTATCTTCTGAGTACCACTGATGTTGTACACAAGGCAACAAAGCAGTATGGAACACATCAGTGATGCTCATCTTTTGTAAATCAAAGACGATGGAGGAAAGTGCTGTTGCAGAACTGGCTTCATTCACTGGCTTCAATACAATGGGACAAAAATCGCACAAAGTGTCAATGCTAAGTTATAGAGGGAAATGTATGTACAAGTTCTCTGATTGGCAGCAAAGTTAAAATGTCAATCAGGGTATCCTGACTTAAAATAACCTATAGTCTTTTGTGTGTGAGATAAGCAAGCAGACAATAATCATGTTTTATAATTGTAATGACAAATCAGGTATTGGTTGTTTGGGATTCAAGAGATATGTAAGTAAAATATCACACTAGCTTACCTACTGTCTGAGTTAAATCTCAAACCTGAAAACTGTTAGCTTAAAAACAAACTAGGTTCTGAAAATGAAGGCTTCCTTATTACAACTGTTAATGGATATGGTAACAAATTCCCTTAATTTTCTGCAATGTGACCTATGCCCATGACTAGGTTCATAATACTGTGACACCTCTCACGAGACCCCTGTGCTTCATTTAATTTTATGGTGAAATTTTTAGTAATTTTAGGTCTGTTTTTATTACAGGTTTATTTTCATTTTATTTATATGTATGTGTATATGTGTATAGCATGCATATGTGTGGTCCCAGGAGACATACAAAGATCATCACATCCCCTGGAGATGGAGTCGCATGCTGTTGTTGGCCATTTTATATTCCTACTAGGAACTGAACTCAGGTTCTCTGGAATCATTTAGGCTTAACAGCCATGGCCATCTTTCTAGGCCTGAATTTGCTTTTAAAGTGCTTTAGCAAAGAGCACGTGCATGAGAAAAGCACTGGGGACACAGTCCATAGGCTCTCCCATTCTGGCTGTTCCGTTTCTATAGTATGGAATGCTCCTTCAGCATACATTTCAAAGAGATCCAAGAATCATGTGAGTTCTTCAAAATTCGTTAGAAAAAAGATATTATCCTCTCTAAAAAACAGCAGATGCTCATTTCCAAATGAACTAGAGTCTGTTTTAATGGAAAACAAAAAAACAAACAACAACAACAAGAACAAAGATAATTGCATTCTAAATACCTAAGAAACCAGGAAACACTGCAATGGTCTTTCTCACAGTTGTTATTTGCCCATTTACATCAGCTACTTAATCTGAAAATAGGACGTGAAAAGAGGAAGAGTCATCTAGGATCCCTTTCTTTGGTTATCTTTTCCTCATCATTGGCTGAAGGTGTCTAGGAGAGGCGCAGTGTGTACATATCAGGAAATGAAGAGAAAATGATGTGCTAGTTTGGTGAAACTAGTTTCACTGACACTAATCTAAAAAGAATGAAAAGCACTTGTGTGTACCAGTTACAAACTAAAAATAATATCATTCTGAAGTGGATGTATATGAGTTAAGTGCACCTCTGTCTTTGAAACTATCATTACTTAGTATAAAGAGTAAAGTGGAATGTAGTATAGTAATAAAACATATCATCATTTTCCTTGAAAACAATAAAAAAGAGGTGCTGTTGAGGTTGTTGTTGTTTTGAAATCTTGCAGCAAACTGCCGATGACATAGAGAAGCATAAAACTTGTTACACTTCTCACTATACTCAACACATTCTGTATTCATACACTTCAAATAATATGAAAATCTTCCAACTGTGAGGATGACCCAGAGCAAGGAAGGAATCTGCTGTAAGATTGGCCAACGTCACAGGAACATTGTTTCAAGTTCTCAGAAAAGGACCACAACCCAGAGGGTTCGAAATTAAGTATAATGAAGAACTACAAAGATTGAAAAAAAAAATCAGCTGCGTAGAGACCCTTGATCCTGGAAAACATACTCTCTAAACTTTGTGGGACTATTCAGCCAGAACTGCCCATCAGGAGCCCTTTTGTTCCAGGTACATCAAGTCATATTTTCAGAGGAAATAATACAACAGGTATAAATAGGGTTGTTTTCATACAAGTAAGCAGAGAAGTGTTCCAGATTGTATATTAAACATCTGTCATGAAGGAATGCCAGGCATTTCTTCTACTTATACCCATGTCCTCCTGTGTGTGATGCCTTGTAACCAGGGGATCCTCTGCAGTCATGCTTACCAGAAGTTTCACAGTAAACAGAGCAACACAGCAACACTATCTGAACTATCATAGTGACCACAGAGATGGATGGCTGGTCAATGACTCAAGGAACACTGCAGGAGACATGTAAGAAGAAAATGATGGTGGAGAGGGTCATGAGATAATGACATGGCCTTGGGACTTATACATTTACACCCCCTATAATTGCCTGTGGATGACTAGTCTAGAAATCACTCACTCATACTGGGAAGGAGCTCCTGTAGCCCCACCTAAGGGAGATTATAACACTCAAAGGCTTCCAGGTGAGAGGAAGTAATCACATCCATTGATGTAGGCTCAATTACACATGCTTGGATAGATAATTTCACACCCATCTCTGTGGGGGACATCCCTGATAAAACCAGTGAATTTCAAAGCAAAATTGTACCAAAAAAAAAAAATCAAAAGATATGAATGTGTGATGGGTATTGGTGGGAGGAAAGGAGTGGAGTTTTAATAGTAGGAAGATGATAAGGAAGAATGAAAGCGTAAATATGATCAAAAAGAGTGCACAAGATTGATAAGAAACATGGGGTCCTACACACTGCAAATGGGAGGTAGTAATGGTTGCTCTGGTGAGATAGTCATAGTCCCTCTTCTTCTTGTAGGTATGAAATGTTCGTTTTCCTGGCTTATGGGAGTCTTGGGAGCTGACAGTTCTCATCTGGGCTCCCTTCTAGTAATCTCCCTTAGCTGAAAACAGTACTTCATGCAGGTCAAGTTGTCTTCCTAGGCACAGCAGGAGTATAATAAATGCCTACTAAAGGATGCAAGAGCTTGCCCTCCTTTGCTTGATTTCAGATTTTGATGAAAAAAATATCTGAGTAGCACAGCTCCTCCTGCTCTCCACTGAGGCAGTTTTATAACTCCATCCCACTCTTTTCAACCATGCTTGTCTAGCTCTCCCATTAATCTTTGCCACAGTGTCTGTTTCCTGGGAAATGTAACTTGTGGCTCTTCCTCCTGGACAAATACCTCCAGTGCTGTAAATCTCAAAAATTTTGGCAGCTTTGGGAGAATCATTCTGTGCGTCTATAGATTGCTTTACCCTCCTTCTACCACAGCTTTAATATGAATCAATGCTTATCATTTATAAACATCCCAGACAATACACTAGCTAAACTAAATTGCTACACAAATAAAATCCTTTCCTCATCAGTGATTTAATAGGATAAATGATATGGGAGCTGAAGGATGCTCCATTTATATGCAATGTAAATGGCACTGAATAAAGAATTCCATTCATTTCTTTATGAGAAGTCAAATTACAAAACTCATAGAAGCACTAAATGAACTGAAGTTGATGGAGAAGAAAAGGCCACATAATCTTTGATTGCTGGTCACATAAACATTATAGGGATTGCCTGGAGTGGGCATTGTTTAACAAGCTAATCATAAGGAAGCAGAAATAGGTGAGTATTAATTGCATCTGCCTTTGAAAGCAAAGACACAGGAAATGTTTTAGAAAGCGGGGAATAAAAATGATCATGTTAAATTAGATAAAACCCATTTCCCCAGACAGGTGGCCTCTCATTTTCCATGGCCATCAAACCATTTGAATTTCTCTCTATGAATAAGCCTGTCAATGTTGTTCCTTCTGAGATTTCTCCCTGGGGTGCTTCTTCTCAGTGTGACCCTGATACATTAATAGATCAGATACCTGTGTAATCTTGATATGTCTCTCATCATCTAAAATTCCTTCAGTTGGATCTTCATCGCTAGTGTATTTCAGAATCATTTATGATCCATTGTTTTCACCTCTCATAGTAACCCTTCTTGTATAATTGTCCCTACTGTAATAGGCATTCATTTACGGTTTGCCATATCTTAGGCATATATAAGAATTAGATCATGTAAATAGAATTCTTGGACTTAAATGAGCAGAAGTACAATTAAAAATACTTTGTAATTTATTTTATTGTATTGTATCAATTCATTCAGATTCCATCTCAATTGCTATCCCATTACTTGTATTCTCCCATTCCTCCCTCTTGTTTTTGCCCTATTGGCCTCCCCTAGGTTTATGACCAAGGGGGACTGCCTCTCCCACTGTATGGTCATAGGCTATCAAGTCTCATCATGGTAGCCTGCTTATTTTTTCTTTGAGTGCCACCAGTCCTCCCCACCAAGGGGAAGTGGTCAAATATGGGGCACCAGAGTTCATGTCAGAGTCATTCCCTGCTCTCCATATAACTGGAGAATGTCCTGACCATTGGGTATATCAGAGTAGGGGTTCAGTGTTTACTGTTTGTATTGTCCTTGGTTAGTGCAGTAGTTTGAGCAGATTGCCCTGGACCCAGATCCATCTGTCACAATGTTCTTCATGTAGGTTTCTAGGACCTTCTGGATCCTTCTCGTTTCCCATTCTCCTATATTTCTCTTACCTAGAGTCCCAGTAGGATGTCCTCACATTGAGCCCAATCTCCTGGTAAGTGAAGATTTTCATTGGCCATGCCTTTTGGGCTAGTGTCCAAGTATAAGTGAGTATATACCATGTGAGTCTTTCTCCCTCTGAGTTAACTCACTCAGTATGATCATTCTACTTGAATCCATTTGTTTACAAATTTTGGGAATTCCTTGTTTTTGACGGCTGAGTAGTATTCCATAGTGTAAACGTACCACACTTTCTTTATCCATTCTTCTACTGAGGGACATTTAGACTGTTTCCAGGTTCTGGCTATTATGAATAAGGCTGCTATGAACATGGTTGAGCATGTGTCCTTGTTGTGTGGTGGAGCATCTTCTGGGTATATTCCAAGGAGTGGAATAGCTGAGTCTTGAGGAAGCTCTATTGCCACTTTTCTGAGAAAACACCAGATTGATTTCCAAAGTACTTGTACAAGTTTGCATTCCCACCAGCAATGAAAGTGTTGGTCTTTCTCCACATCCTCGCCAACGTGTGGTGTCACTTGAATTTTTGATCTTAGGCATTCTGATGGGTGTAAAATTGAATCTCAGAGTCATTTTGATTTGCATTTCTCTGATGACTAAAGACACTGAGCATTTCTTTAAGTGTTTCTCAGCCATTCGATATTCCTTTGTTGAGAATTCTCTGTTTAGTTCTGAGCCCCATTTTAAAAATTGGGTTATTTGGTTTGGTGGTGTTTAATTTCTTGAGTTCTTTATATATTTTGGATATTAGACCTTCGTCAGATGTAGGGTTTGTGAAGATCTTTTCCCAGTTTGTAGGCTGCCGCATTGCTCTGTTGACAGTGTCTCCTGCTTTACAGAAGCTTCTCAGCCTCATGAGGTCCCATTTATTAATTGTTGACCTTAAGGCCTAGGCTGTTGGAGTTCTGTACAGGAAGTTGTCTCCTGTGCCAATGGGTTCCAGGCTCTTCCCCACTTTTTCTTCTCACTCTTTTAGTGTCTCTGGTTTTATTTTGAGGTCTTTAATCCACTTGGACTTGAGTTTTTTGTATGGTTGCATAAATATGGGTCTAATTGCATTTTACTACATGTAGAGATCCAGTTAGACCAGTACCATTTGTTGAAGATGTTATACTTTTTCCATTGAATAGATTTGAATTCTTTGTCAAAAATCAAGTGACCATATGTGTAAGCATTCATTTCTGTGTCTTCTATTCAATTCTTTGATCAACAACCTATACCCATGCCAGTACCATGCTGTTTTAATTACTGTTGCCCTATAGTACAGTTTGAGATCAGGCATGGAGATTCTTCCAAAGGATCTTTTATTGTAATGGATTGTTTTAGCTATTCTGTTTTTGTTCGTTTGTTTGTTTGTTTTTGTTTTCTGTTTTCCATATGAAGTTGAGAATTGATCTTTCAATGCCTTTAAAAACTTATGTAGGTATTTTAATAGGGATTGCATTGAATCAGTAAACTGCTTTTAGTAAGATGGCTACTTTTACCATGTTAATTCTCCCGATCCATTAATAAGGGAGATCTTTCCATCTTCTGATGTCGTCTTTAGTCTCTTTCTTCAGAGATTTGAAGTTTTTTTCAAACAAGTTCTTCACTTGCTTGGTTATCAGATTATGGTTTCAACTTATTCCAAAATCAGATCCCTCAAATATTTTGCATCTGTACTTAGTATGTCTTAGTTTCTTCAAAGGATGCCTTAAGTTATACATTCTACTCCCTTCTTCCACAGTAGACCCACTATAAAGTCTGGGATATATTAGTTAATTTGAAGGCACATGTAAATCTATGACATCTTAAAAAAGTAAGTAATCTGAATATGAAAAACTATGCTGTTAATATACAAACACAATGGAAAATAAATCAAGTGTTATGATGCAACTAAGAGCTTCTAAAAGCATTCTAGGTGAGGGATTGATTACATAGCAGGGTTGATGGCAAAAAGCTCTCTTCAAATAAATATTGAAATTGTTTATTTTGGCAGGTTATTTTCCCCTATTATTCTCCACAGAGATTTTCTTTTCCACATAGCCACAGGACTACTCATTTATTTCATAACATCACTAACTTGGTATTGGAGTGTTTCTACTTTCAGTTCAGTCCAATGAAGGGGAAAATTCTAATCAATGTTCCAAAGACCACTGCGTCCTGCTGGCCGAGCCGTACAACATTACCAATTAGAGAAGCTGTCAGTCAGCCTTCAGTCTTAGAGCTTTAGCAAGAGTCTTTCATGCCTCATTACCTTGGGACTACTGTCTAAATACTTTTTTATTCTCCTGTTTCATTTATTTAATGTTTCTCTAAACATTATAAAATACTGGTTTTCATAATAAGGTGTCTTAAGAAAGCAAAACAAAACAAAAACAAAAACAAACAAGAAATCACCAGATAATCTTTTGACAACTTTATTCCATCAACTCAGGGAGAAAAAATAGGCTTACTGGTTGAAGAAGTAGACTCTAGACAGACTTTGTTTATTTGGAATCACTGCAAAACAGGAAACGATAATCAACAGATAGACTATCAAGAACATCTTACTGAGGAGCTTCTTGCATGGCCAGTGTGAACACTTATAAATCCTGAGAGAATATTAAATGATCCTTTGGAATAAAATTAGCCAGATAAACAAAGATCTCCAGGAGACAATGTTTGATATCTCAAGAAAATAGCTACAAGTAACTGTTGCAAATGGTAAAATAACCAATGAACGATGAAAGCTGCTACTTGAAGATGCCATGTAATGCTGAAGGCGTTTGTAAAATTTCATGTTTACTATGAAGACAGGTGAAGGGATATATGAAAGACAAAAACCTAAAATTTTTAGAAGAAAATTAGATGGTTTAGTGGTTAAAATCACTTACTGCTCTTGTAGAGGGCTTGGATATGGTTTTCAGCACTCACATAAAAGCTCACACCACTCCATAACTGCAGGTCCAGAAGATATATACAGTGCAGTTATGCATATGCAACCAAAATACTCATACGCATAAGATACAAATAAATAAAATAAAAATAAGATAAAGACAAACACACATATAGATAGGTTACCAAAAATTAAAAGAAAGCCTGATATTAGCAAAGAAATTAAAGAAGATATATTATAAGACAAGAATATTATAACTTAGAATAACACAAAGTCGAATCAGACATCTTTATGTCTCAACATGTTATCATAAATTTTTTTAAAGGAAAACCTGGTGAGATGGCTAATCATGTGATAGGACTTGTCTCCAAACTTGATGACCTGAGTTTGCTGAATCAACATGTTAGAAGAAGAGAAGTAAGTCATACAGGTTGTTCTCTGACCTTAACATACATGTCCCGCAACACACACACACACACACACACACACACACACACACACACACACACATACACACACACACACACATACAGAGAGAGAGAGAGAGAGAGAGAGAGAGAGAGGGAGAGAGAGAGAGAGAGAATAATTAACATATTTAAGATGATGCTTGGACTATGTATTTGAAATACATAAACATTTTTTTATTTAAAGTTTGGTTTAATTTTAGAACAACTAAAATATAAGATATATAATAGATAAAAAGAGTTTCTAATACTACAAGATAAGCCCAGGAGGATAACTAATTTCTCAATGAGGTTTCCTAACAAAAGCAGATCAATATTTAAAAGAAATAAAACACACTAAAAATGACCACAATAAAAGACTCTCTCTCTGCAT